>NW_023503493.1:4681363-4984393 GCF_014529535.1 Bradysia coprophila | reverse complement strand
TCATGCTACCAGAACTGTAAAACGGTATATCGGTTCTCGATGTATTGATGTCGTAAACAAGGCTTATCTGGAACCGAGATACTGCTTTACAGTTCTAGTAACATAAATATCTATTGCTCACTGTACGCTAGGAAAATTAGTCATAACTTGCTATGTCTTACTGTAGTCGTTACTTGATTGACATGAGCTCTAAACATGTTCTGCAATTCTGCAATCATTCAGAGCGACTGTAAAGATGTTGAAAATTCCAATCAAATTGAACGGTAAGACCAAGATATCATGATTTACGCTGATTTAATCTTGCAATTATGCAATTATGGGCAAATGGTTCTCTCCCTAATCCGTATCGATTAGTCTAATCTGGTCTCACGACTTCTAAATGTTAAACTCTAAGTCTCATCGACTTGTGCAAAGCCGAGCCTATCTAGTCGATTGGCTCTAGCTAATCCGTTCTTTTCCAGGTGGCTCGTTGACACAAAACGCATCTTCTTGGTCACACGAATCAGAACCACTGCTGCTTTTAAACGTCATGTTTTGCGTGAAAATTGATTGAAAATGTAAGTAGTCAGGGGGCATGTCGCCATTGATGAAATAAATGAAAAAATTGTTTGAACTTTATATTTTGCCTTGTGTGATTGGAGGACTGGACACTCGAGAAGAGGACACACTAAAAAATCTTTTGAAAATTTTTGAAAACTATGAAGTCATTTGATCAGAATAGTATTTTTCGTACCAAGACAGGAAATGACGATTTTTTCAGCACCAGTCCTAAGTTTTCCTTACGAGCGAAGCGATATTTAGTTCGGGAAAAACTGACATTTCTTAATGAAAAATCATGGCAAAATAGGTCGTATTTCAGTTGCCGGATGCACAAAATTCTTAAAATCGAAGAAAATCCTCATCGATTTTTTGATGGAAATCCTTAAAACATAAAAAGAAAATCCCTAAAATCAATGGAAATCTTAAAACAAATGCTAGCGAAGCCGATTAAGACGATTCTTCTTAAAGACACAGAAAATCTTCGGGAAATCGCTGAAAATTCTCAGAGGATTTTCCTTTGGAAAATCCTTTGTCAACAAAATTAACAAATATCCACCCCTCGGTCACACTCGGCAAAATAAAAATTTCCAAACAAGAAACGTAATCTGCTATTACGTGATGAGATAGGCAAAACAAAAGCGTGTAAAGCATCTTCACATGCTACATCTTACATGAATAAGGCCCAAATTTTTTAGCCTCTATCGATCTCGGCTTCAAGCTTGATCTTACGAGCAACGCAAATACCACACTATCCACCTAACAATGCAACACAATACATATTTTCACGAATTGAAGCAATAAGTATTTACATGCTACATGCGTCGAACACCGTACTTTTCATGTTTGAAGCACGTCTTTCGACGGTGTCGGGGAATCTCGCACACGCGATCATAGTATGCGTCCTTTTACGACATGTAACGAAAAGTCATGACTGTGCGAGATTCACCACTTAGATGTGAATCTCGCACACCATGAATTTGTGTGTTGTGCGAGATTACCCTACCCCCTTTCGACGCCCTCAGCATGTAAAATCCATTGCATAACTCGGGATAAAATATGAAAAGTCTCGTTTTCGTGTGTATATTGACCTCGGCTTCGCCTCGGATCAACACGAAAACTCTACTTTTCATATTTTTATCCCTAGTCATGTAAAATACTGTTTACAGAGGGGAGAAATAAGAAAATTTCAACAAGAGCGATGTTTGCCGCCAGAGCAAAGCGACGTCCTCAATTTCGCTCGAGTTGGAATTTTCTATTTCTCCCAGCCCAGAGGTGAACACAACGTTTTTCATGCGTGTTTTGCCGTTTTTGTCTACGAAACAAAAACATCGATTCGCCATACCATTTTCGAAAACATAAACAAACTGGCAGTTCGAATGAGAAAAGTTCTATTTTTTTTACGGGAGAGAAAGTGTTGCATTTTTCTCACTAGAAATGTCATTCGACCAGTCGTCCAGAAAACACAATTTTCTCATGGCCTATGAGGTAGTAAATTATACAAAACACAATGCGCACATGAAAAATTTCTTACTTCAGTGTAGAGATCTCGAACGACAATATTGTAGATGACGAAATCGCTAATAAAAGTTAAAAAATTAAGTACCACTCTAATAATAGCTGAAGTTCTGACTGACACGAAAGTCGTCGCTAAAATTCCATTTATGGATGATATTAAGTCAATCAAAGAGAACTGACTGTACCGGAACACAACTCCGTCTTTATACTGTTCACTCATTTCTAAATGAAATGCGTCGTGCATCCAGTAAAATGTTGGTGGAAAATTTCGAAAAATGGTGTTCAGTGCACCTGTCAGAAGTGTGTATCGCAAAATAATCACAAAATCGGATACTTTTGATGTTCAAATTATCTTATACTTCATTTGTTAAACCACTCATTTAACTATATAAGACCAGCTGAACAAAAGGTGATCGCTTACTTTTGTCGTTGCTGTCGATAACAGACGATAAGCTAGCCGTTTATATTTAACAATTTTAACAATTGTAAGAAAATTAAAGCAAAAATCACTCGAGTGCCCATGACCATGTAATATTCAAACATTTAAGATTTTAGATGGACGGTGGATTTACATTCTCTGCACAAATACACATCTTATTAATCTCTCGTATCACTTGGCAATTAAAATTTTAAATTCCTTTGTTCTATCATCGAGTTTCTAAAATTTGAATTTCCAATTTCTACGAAACGACTACACAATACGTATATGCAATACAACGATATCCATAACAATTGACTTAACAACCTCTGTTAACCATCAATTATTGGCTCTTATTTCAAGGATTTTCTATTCGAAATTAACTGCTTTCCTTAATCCACTTACCGAGTTTATTCGCACACTGGTAAAATACGTTTGTTAATTCGATAAACGTTTGCAGATTGATTGCACTTATCGCTTTAAACAAAAATGAAATTCGTGCACTGTACTGACTGTACGACGCGAAACACTTGACTGTTATTTATGATGTATGGTCTCGACCGTTTAAGTATAATATTTCACTGACTGGAATTATAAATTTCCATTTGAATTTCCTTCACACCCGTCCAATGATTTGAATCGCACTGAACTTAGATTATCAACTGACTCGTATCGTTCTACTTGAATCAGTGTGTTCTTCTGTTGCTGGCGAACGAAGAGTATAATATCACGGAATGACACACGTGAGCTTTTGCAAATGCGAATTAATTCTAAAATATTTTCAGCAGTCTCGGCAATCGATATATAATGGGCGATGTTACAGCATTATAAATAAGATTTTACAAATTTTTTTTTCTTTCGTTCGTATTTAGTTTCATTTTTAGTCAAATGTATTTAAATAGGAGGGTTATTTATGTAGGGGTTGCTTTTCCGTCTTATTCGCCATTCACATGTTGTATTTTAAGTTCAGCTCTGTGGTTATCTAACAGAACTTTCTAAATATACCAGCGGATTCTATGTGCGGTAAAATTAATCGTTTTATGTGAAATACCCAGTATAGAACAGATGCCTTGTGCGATTTCCAAACATTTCAAACACAAACTTACGTAATTCCTTGATTAGCTATACTTTCTCATAGCCCCCTCAAGACTATTCGTTACGAGGCCTCAATGTTAGTTTCAATTTTATGTTGTCTCTTGCGTTCGATATTTCTACATTTGATTGAATAGGAGTTAGGAGGTTCTACTCAAAAGCGTGAGGTAACGTTACTTCACGGCGGTTCAACTTTATCTCAAGTTTTTGAGTAAAATGACTTAGTAAATGACAAATGATGGAAACGTCTTCTTGTGTCCTTACCGACCTCGGCTTCACCTCACACAAGAAGTACCATTTCCAAATGAGGTAATTGGCACTTCTGTGGGAAGTTTATCGATCCGAGGCGAGGCCGATCCTACCACTTGGTACTCACTAAGATTTATACCTCAATATAGCAGTATATAAGTCACATTGAGTTATTGAATTGCCAGTCGTGGCTTCGAAATCAACCGCAACCCATGTTAATCTATTCATCAGATTGTTGTCCACGATAACAGTACCGATAACGTCTCTCTGTACTACCTGTAAGTCTATGTGGTAAATGTCATTCAGTCAGCTGGGTGAATGCCTGTGACGGTGTTGTGTTGTCTTGTAAAGATCTTGGAAACTGAACGCTCAATGAAGTTATGACCGGTTTTACGGGGGACCAGTGAGTAAAGTTCTTGGCAATGGGACAAATGATCGATTGGTAAATTTCAGTCAAGATATGATGCGTCCATCATTGAGTCCCATTGGACCCATTGTTTATGAACGCTTCCTCTGGACAATTCCATGGCTGTTACTTCGTTTGTTTAAAGCATGTAGTAACTGTTTCTAAATGCAGTCAATTACATCCTCTTTCCACGACCGCTATGATGTAAAATCTAACTCGGCTTCGCTTCGGATCTACGAAATTCACTTTGAAACATTTTCATCCCAGTCTTCGGAAGAAAATATCTGGAGCATAACGACAAAGAAATCGAATCCTTTCGAGACTACCACGTCACCGTTTCAAGAAAATTGTGTAAATTATATATAAATCAAATCAACACTCCCACCAACCTGACCCACGCAATAAAATGCGAGTTTCTCATCTAAATTTTCCATATCAAAACCCAATCATTTGTCCATATCATTGCGTTTATTGGTGTCGTATGCGTCTTCAGTTTGCAATATTTATTTACTTTCACCATTCAATCGGTACTCGGCGACTCACTCCAACCAACCCTTCCCACAAGGTTGTTTACATTCTTAGGTATGTGCATAGCTCGTTTCATCCGAAGAAAAGACACATCAGATTAGTATATTCATTTCATATCAATACGCAATTTCGAACAACAATGCAACATTAATGTGCCATGCCAGAAGAGAACATTTTATGTAATGGAAATAATCGTGGTAATATTAGAGCTAAATTGGGTTGGGACACGACTATATATATTTCACGTGTAACGAGATGTGATCGTAATTGAAAATAAAATCGGAAACACATGTTGATTTTGTAGCAAGTTTTGAAATAGTGTCCGGTCCGTGCATGCTCTCATACGGTAATGAATGTTTGTCTTACAGCAATTTCGCAACCAGCAATAAATTTGAATTTAGACTTTTTTAATGGAAAGAGTAGAAGCACCCAATGTTATGACCTATTAAAGCGGTGAAGACGTGAATTGAAGTTGTCAATAGGAAGGAATTCATACTTAGAACGATGTGTTATGCGTACAATTTTGTATCATCCTTCTATGAAGTCGCTACTGCGGACCCTAGACCGGATCATTCAGTAATTTATGCAGCAAGTTACGAATTTAGGTTGTGTAGCTTGCTGCATAATGGTTCATTTATGACATCGAGCGCAAGGTACTTTATAAGCTCTACTTCTGTAATTATGGCACGAGGCCGCATTTCATTGCGAATCTCTCCGGCGATAGATTCCTAGCAGCCCGAGACTGGCGTACATATACTTAGGGATTGTCCGCTTTTTGCAAAGCCTTATATTTCACACTTTTGGGTGTTAAGAACTCAGCGATGAAGATTTGTCATCTTCAGATGGAAAACGCCTTAACATCTCCTTACTGTGAAACTGTGAAAACTAGGAAGCAAGGCAAGAGAGTTGAAACAAAGAATCTTGAATGTGGATTTCTGCTTCTCCTTTGAAGCCTCCCACAACGCTAATATAATGTCTGAAATAGCTATTTTTATAACATATGCCTACATATTCCCACCACTCCTCCTAAAATTCATAAAATTCTTAAAATGGACCAAATCCTCCTAAAATCTCCTAAAATCTTCTAAAACTCCTAAAATTCCTAACTCTCGAAGAAATTTTTTAATAATACTGAAAAACTAAAAACGGTAAAAACAGCAAAATTATGCGGCAATGAATTTGAACTTCTGTATGAACCTGACTCAACTTGCGAAAACACTCCTTTCTTTTAATCATGCAAATAGCGATCCTGAACGTGGATTTAGCGAATTGTTAGAAGATGCGACTATCGTGTCACTTCGAACGTTTAAGGACACATTGAATAATATAAACGTCACTGACTTCCTAATGAATCGACGTATTTTCCAGATGTGTAGAAAAAAACTTTTTGGTGCACAAGAGCTGATAAATGATGGAAACAAAATTATGGTGAATCTTGTTAATTCGAAAGGCGCAGTCGACAAGAAAAACCTGATAAAGGATCAGTTGCTGGCTAGTCGAGACTGACGTCAGAAAAGAGGAAATCATAAAAGTATCAATTATTAAACTACATAAGGTAAAATATGTTTTGACAAAAAAAAATAACTTTTTGTCAATTTTCTTAAACATTTTTAGTATTTTACGAAGTGTATGAGAAACAGAGAAAAAATTCCTCCGGAAATTACTTATACAACCTTTCCCACATTTTAAAAAATTCCTCCTAAAATTCTCCTAAAATTACCTTCCAAATCTCCTAAAATACTCCTAAAATTGCCTTTAAAATTTCCTAAAATTCCTAATTTTAGGAGCCTTCCTAAGCCGTGGGAACTTCATGCCTAGAATTCGAGTGTAGGCAGAAGTTTAGTACAAGATGTTAGTACAACATATGATACTGTACATCCAACCGAATTTTATATAACGGTTTTCCCAATAAAATCAACGAAAGCTTATTTTTTGTCACTGAGTTGAGAAATACCTTGTAATTGCTTGAGCATATTAAAATTTGCAGTGCAAACCTTCCACCGCATATTTTTTTATCATTCAAAGCTTAACGTTTTACTGATGCCAACCATATCAACAAGTGTATTTCATTATGAACACCTCTTTCACGGCATAGTAAAATAAACCAGGCAGAAGCGGTACATTTTTGAAACGTCAAATAAGCTACCTTATATACACTGTACGAAAATGACTGTTAACAGTGACACAAATTGAAAAATTGTATTTACAAAAAAAATAAGGCTACTAGATAAATCAGGCCCCTAGTCAAATCAAGCACTCTTGTCTGGTTTACTTTACTCTGCCGTGCTTCTTTCGATCAAAGTATTTTTGGCCGATGGTGGAACATCTTTTACTTCATTGGTTTTAACATCTTTGGAATTAACAAAAAAAAAGTCGTGACATGTTACAGACGGCTATCTGGCTATCATCGACAATGACTTCAGGAATAGATGGTAACCTTTTCCTAATACGGTCCTATAAAGCACAATACTTTAAAACAATTGAAGTAAAAGATTAAGAGATCAATCTCTTGAAAATACGTGGATCAAATGAAGTAATAGATGCTATAGTGTTTCTGATCGCATCTGTAAATGAAATTGGAACACTATGTGGAAAGTTAATATTAAAATGGCAGATTTACACCATATTAATCAGGATTAATTAAAAATTGTTTGGTTTATTGGAGTGATCGTCAGTCTTCTCCTCCATCGGAGTTTTTTTTTTTATGCAATTCGAAAACGGTTCAACCGATATCAACCGATATTCACTAGGCCCCATCTTTTGGATGGGTCAGATCCCTTGACTGACTGACTAATTTTCTCAAGAAGATTTTTGTAATCCGTGCAAAAAAAATCTCTCTAAAAGTTATATAAAAGTACAAGGGTATGCGTCCAGTAGCAAAGTTTAGCTTAGAGATTCTTATTCCCTTTTCTTAAATACCACAGATTCTCAATCCACATAAAAAACTTCGTTCATATCATGTCCTTCAAAATGGCTCATACGTATTTTCAGTACTTAAGAGGTATCGATGCTTTGCTGAAAAGTATACATTTGGGTGATTTTTAAATACTGTCTTTTGATGATATCTTTCCGCCAGAATCATTTTTCAAGTATGTACGACTGCAATAACGACCACAAATTGTTAGCTTTCTACATAAAACAGATTAGGTTGTAGCAATACTCTATCTAGCAACCAAACTCTCAATTCTCTGTGTCACACCTTATTTCTTTGTATTTTACAAACACTATTACATGTAAGGGCTACTTTATTCTTTTACCACCTTAATAAAAGTAGTTTGTTTGTTACAATACCCTCTGGTTGTAGCAGTTTGACCAATCATGAGAAAACTAAGCAGTTTATGAAAATTTCGTTACACTGCTCACTTTTTTTAGAGCTGGTAAAGTTTTTTTTAATAAAAACATGGAAGAATGAGACCATGTTTTGACACCTTTTATTGGTATGCTATAGTACAATGGTAACTTATATGTTAATTTATTCTTATTGATGACAATTTTTCCAACTGTCTCTCTGTGGAAGACACCCAGCCGAACGTGTGCGAGTTTTTCCATTATATTGATTAATACTACAATTTTAGCTAACCACCGATGCCTCTTAAGTTTTATTGTCTGCTAACAGACCCTGGAAAGGGGCTAATTTCTCGCTTACCTCTTAAATAAAAATGGATGTCGTGTGATTACGGCGCTCGCTTCGCTCTGGCCGCAAAGTTCACACTCGTCCAAACTTTAATTTTTTTCTTATCATCGATACCAAGATATTACACAAAAAAATTTTTTGGAATAAATCCTAGAATATTATTCCAGTATAACTATTCCATTAACGAGCTTAACCCAAAAATTTCTTTTTTAGTATTTATAATTTTCTTTTGTGAAAAACCATTAAGAATTACTCAATTTAAACACGATAATATCACGGGACGATACAAAAATTCTTTTGGGAATATCTCTCAGATCCTCCGACCGTTATGTTATAGCCCATCTTTGGACTTATCCTCGGGAATGGAATTCCCCGTCTAATAAAAAAAGTTTTTGAAATCCGTTGAGGATTACGTGAAGTTATCGTGTTATCTAGGAACGAGACAAAAATTCTTTTGTGAATATCTCTAAGATCACCTGTCCGTAATGACCTATCTTCGAACTTAACCTCAGCAATTTAATTCGCTGTCGATAAAAAAAAAACATTTTGGAAATCCATCGAAAACTACTCGAGTTATCGTGGAATCAAGCGACAAGACAAAAATTCTTTTGAGAATATCTCTAAGATCACCCGTCTGTTATAGTCCATCTTCGAACTTAACCTCAGGAATTCAATTCCCCGTCGATTAAAACAAAGTTTTTGGAAATCCGTTGAGAATTAGTCAGGTTATCGTGTTATCAAGGAATCATCAAAGTGTGACAAACATTTTCTGTATTTAAGGTTTTTGGTCATACATTCATGCATTTTCAATCATAGTAGTAAACATTGTGTGACAAACATTTTAGGGTGTTTATCATCCATAAGACCTATGACTTTCAGTCAAGGGAATAATTGTAAGGATGAAGTCTAAAAATTATATGAAAATTGTGGGCTTACTAAAATTCTGTTTTAATTCAATGGGTTCCGTCTTGACGCGCGGCGGAATATACTAGTAAAGAAAGAGTTATTGAGTTTTAGGGGGTAAAATAAGTGGCGATGTCTAGTAATTGCAAAAAACTGAGGTCAATCTCGTCACAAGTATGGATCGAAGATTTGTTCTTAATTTGGTTACACTGGCCGACTTTCGATTTTGTGGACCATTTCGATTCAGCTGTTTGACCAGCTGGTCCACGTAAACAAACAAAGTCAGTTAATTCTATAATCATCAGGAGTAGTGTCTTATCGTTAACAAAATACAACTAAAGAGTTTCATTTGAGTTGAATGTATTACTAACACAGTGCGAACATTTTATTCTATTCAGATATGACTTTCACTATTCCACTATTCTTCTTAAATTAGAGAAAACGTTTCCACGCAAAACATGTTTTCTACGCAAAACATGTTTTCCACGCAAAACATGTTTTCCAAGCAAAGCACGTTTTCCATGAGAAACATGTTTTTCATGGGAAGCACGTTTTCCATGTGAAACAAACTCTGTTTGTTTAAATGGATCAATCAGCTGGTCAAACAGTGCACAAAATTGAAAGGCAGAACGAGACAAATTTGCATTCAATCAGTGCTAATCTCTCGATTGATTACATAACTACACAGATAAAAATATGGGATTAAAATTTTTAGGTCCGAGGGAATTACACGGAAAATCCGTGAATTTTGATAAAGGCTGTGTAACTTATAATATAGCTGTAGTTTTTATAATATAGCTGCAAGACTTATAAAAATATAGCTACTAAACGCATATTCTGTTAATGTTGGTTATTTACATGCAATATGAGTTACACAACTATATTATGGATTACAGAGCTACATTATGCACCGTGGACACATTTTATAGCTAGGATCTGCATATTGTAGCTGTGTACTCTATATCATAGCTGTGTAACGCATATTTGTCGTATGAAAAATATAGCTGTGTGCTGCATATGAGAAAATGTATGGGACCATGCATTCAAGTCGGACTCAATGTTAATATACAAACAAAAACTGTTCTAAAATATCTTGGCTGATTGTTATGAAGCTTGATGATCAGATTACAGTAATACCTTTTTAATATAGTCAGAATGAGAATGACGAATGAGAATATCAGAAATTTCACTGCATTAGAAACGAATTAGTTAATTAGCCAAATCGTAAAAACCAAACTCGTCATTTCACAGAAAATAATTGAATTCGTGATTCTTCGCGCGGTTTCAATTCACTTTCTTTCAGAACCTAGAACAATCCTTGTAGTGACAACTCACAAAAGTGAAATATAAAAACTACACACTTGAATTAGGCTGTGTGCCGCATAATATAGCTGCAGGATTTATATTGCCGTAGCAACGCTTCGAAATAAGAACGTGTTAAAGCACAAGCAAAATTAGCACATCAGCAGCATAGATGACGGTCGGATTCTCAGGTTAAGCATCAACCGGCGCGGTTAGTACTTAGATGGGTGACCGCAAAATTCATGAAAGTTTGGGAAATTTTTTTTTATTTCTCGTGATAGATTTGAAATGTGGCTCACGGCTGTAATATAAATTACACAGCTATTTTAACTGTAGTCTTCGCAATATACATAACACAGCTATATGCCAAAAAATTGTGGTGCTAAGTCCACTTATAGCTCTCACACGCATATCAGGATTTTCCGTGTACTTTCAAAAAGTAATTCTTGTGGGATTAGATTTTTAATATTCGCTAAAAATTGAATAAATGTAATTTCTTCAGGGATTAAAAATAGGACTAAACAATAATATTGGGGATGGAACGATCGCACGTTAAGGGATTACTGAGGGATTCTTTCGAAAAACAGCCTACCGAAATCGGGCCGATTTTTGAAATGAACCCTAGAATCCAAAACCGCTTTCAAAATCTCTTTCCGGTTATACTGTGTGGCCAGTGGAGCTGGGAAGTGAACCACCTAGACACTTCGACAATAAATATATGTGAATAGCGTGAATAGTGTCACACCCTTGCCGAAATCTGAAAATTTCAATTTTCCTAACTGTTTTTCTTCCACAGGTGACGATGCACCCAAAAAACATGGTTTATATGCGTTGTCGATGTATATTTTATCCTGAAATAGTTGAACTTTGGAGGGTGATGTAGCTTTGCTAAAATAACTTTTGATATAAAAAAAACGTCTGCTCATACAGTACTCTGTCTCAGCTCTCTAATGATACCTCACATGCGTTTGTAGTTCCCGTTACTTGTCAGTAGAACGGGACAGAATTGTTACTGTTACTGTTATAGTTACAGTGAGATGCGGGAAAACAAGAAACGTATCCCCTTCAAGGACCTTTAAGGCCAACACACACTAGCATCTAGTGTCATCGGGAATACGATATTTCTATTGTTTAATCAGCTAAAATCGGTTTAAACCGGTTTTAACAATAGAAACATCATATTCCCAACTGACACAAGATGCTAGTGTGTGTTGGCCTTTAGACACTCAAATTGTGACAACGACATCTTTCTCATCGTTAACTATTTACAACAATTATTTCATCTGAAGATTTAAGTAAGAAAATTGCACAGAAAAAGGAAATCCGCTGTTTCCCTGAGAGCTACTGTTCCACGAACCCAATTTTCAAATATTAATCAAATTTACAGATTTTCTGATTAGTCGTCAATGGTGTTTTTCGCTTGCATCTCCGGAAGTTTTCGCTCAAAAATGATGACCGATACGTCAAATGGAAGGTATTGACGAGACTAATCAGAAAATCTATAATATTTGAAAATTGGGTTCGTGGAACAGTAGCCAGTATCTGTCAAGAAATCAGCGGATTTCCAACTTTTTGTGCAATTTTGTTACTTAAATCTTCAGATGAAATAATTGTTGTAAATAGTTAACGATGTGAAAGTTGTGTCTAAAGGTCTTTGAAGGGGACACTTTTCCTGTTTTCCCGCATCTTCCTCAGGAAATTATTCGAATATTGATCAATTCTTTGGGAAGATAAGACGTCAGCAATCTGATTTTGCGGCATATCAGAGGTAATGTGTTGAGGCACATCCGGAATCGGTAAGAGAGAATTTGTGTTCCTAAAAGCATGCAGAAAAGTGGAAGACAAGTCATGGTCCTCTAACTGTAACCAACTTAAAGGGTCAATCAGCTGTAAAGGCAACACATTCTTCGGTCACTTCGGGCCGATGATTTATAGATAGAGAGAGAAAAAACACCAACGAGAACGACGGAATGCCTTTTATTAACTCATTTAAAGTTCAAAACAATTTTACATTCGTGCTATTACATAGCTCTAATATTACATACGACGGGTTTTAAATGGTTTTTTTTAATGTTGAAAAACAAACGAGAACGAAAGGGTTAACGCGTGAAGCACAGAGTTCGCGATGCGACCAATGCGTCACAATTCGTACGTTATATTGCAATTTTTATCACGATATTTGCGCGGTAAATCGATTCGTATAAAATGATTATCATTTTGCTGCTGGTAGACTCGCGTACCGATTGGTATGGCAGTGTTGATGGTACGGCCGGTCCGATCCGAATTGACGTTAAAACATTTGATGGCCGAACACCATAACGAGCACCATTGCCACGATCTGGCATTCGAATCGGTCGTGGTGGTTGTCATTAATGCTGTTGTCGTCGTCGTTGTGGTATTTCTATTTCGAGTATTGCTGCGATCAATGGAAACGGCCGGTGTTATGACAAAATATTTTTCTAAACGATTATCCGTTACAGTCATGCTGTTCCGAGTATTGTTTGCAGTGACCGTACGCAGTGCAAATCATCTGGATGATTCCTCGTTCCCGGAATTATCCTCCGGTTTGACAATCTGATAGGTGATCAGATATTCGGGGTATGCCTGGAAATGACAGAGACTGTAGTTCTGAGCTGGGACTGTGTTCAGCAAACAATGGAAATCTTACCTGTTCGCCGCGATACACAACATATTCCGGGAAATGTAAACCACCAACCGAAGGTCGACCAATCACGGAATGATGACCGGGAGGAGCATGAGCCATTTTCATTGCACTGAATTGTAAAAATGATTTTCCTAATGCGACTCTACATAACAGTAACTGCCTGGAAGTGAATCATTTTTAGCGGATTTATCGAAGGAGGAGAAGACCATTAGTGGTGCCCCATTAAACACTGACCTAGGACACGAATAGCACGATTTGTCCTTATGCGATGGGCATCCAATACCGCCATTGATGCCATAAACGTACTGATTGCTCTTCGAACTGTGCTCTGTAAGTAATGCGTTCCGGTACA
The DNA here is from genome assembly GCF_014529535.1 of Bradysia coprophila. Taxonomy (NCBI): domain Eukaryota; kingdom Metazoa; phylum Arthropoda; class Insecta; order Diptera; family Sciaridae; genus Bradysia; species Bradysia coprophila. Next base: position 4,970,789 of record NW_023503493.1, on the reverse strand, counting down.
TTAGTATCAACTATCAAAACGACTGCGTGTGTAACAACGCACTTGAAAAATACAATCCAGCGCCAAACATTCCACCAATGTACGCATGTCGCTCATCGAATCCTTTCTGAACGATGGCATTTATGAACGGACTGCCATGGAACAGCATACGTTCGGTGGATTGATGATTATTTTCCTCCGTGATTTCGCTGCGACGATGGGCGTACCGTTCCCATAGCTTACGATTCTGAACTTTTTGAATCTGTGGAAATGGCAGGAGTTTTGTCACAAAATGTCACAACTGTCAAACGTGTAAGACACTCACTCTGATAATGTTGTATCGACTGAAGAAGCCACCTGATTGACCGTTATCGCGATGCTCTCGTATGGTGGCTTGCATTTCTTCTTCGACGGCCAGAAATTCTTTGTCGTCTGGCAGTAGGTCTACTAGCAACGTTCCAGGGTTCGGCGATAGACCTAAGCCTTTACACACAAAAGCAAAAATGTACTGACCCAATGCTAAACCGTTCGCAAGCAATGCACTCACCAGTCGTCGTTCGTAATTGAGCTATTCCTTTCAGTATTTTGTGCCGGAATCCATACGCCGACACCCCAATCTGTTTTAAGTCTTCGTGTCCCATTTCGGCTAAAATTTCTAACGTAATCTGCTCCCGGTCAAACAGCTCAATCAAATGATCCAGCTGTAAACTGTTCAGTAGGCTAGCTACGGTGGACAGTGTTTCCGGTTCAGTTGTAATTTCATCCGGTACACCGTCCGTATGAGATTCGGCTCCTTGAGCTGGTCGAAGTGCAGAACGGCTGCAAGTCTGTGATATCGGAACGCTTAATGTCATTGACGCACCGGTAGGTAGCGTCACAGTCTCTGTGGTGGGCGTTGTGGCTTCTGTACTGATCAACGTTGCATTCGATGTAGCCAAATTCTGATTGCCTATGGATGCGGTCATGGCATCTTGCAGCAAACATTTCACATCATCGGCTGAGGCTAATTCAATGGGTGTCTGTCGTTCTTGATTCTTCATGTAGGCATCTGGTCAGGGAAAGTGTTTCGATTAAATTGACGTTCCGTTTCACATTTAACGTTACAATCATACCTGCTCCATGAGCCAACAGCAGCGCACACAATTGTGTACGACCTTTTTGGGCCGCTTCATGTAACGGTGTAAATCCCCATCGATCGGTGGCATTCACAATCGTGTTGTGTTTGATCAATAGAGCAGCAATATCTAAATGGCCGTACGATGAGGCGTTATGAAGTGGTATCAGTCCACCCTTGTCCTGTGAATTAACTTCGGCGCCGTTCTCCAACAAAAACTCAGCCACTTCGAAGTTATTGTAACCAGCAGCCAGATGAAGGGGTGTACTGTTCCGACCTACGAATTATTTCGTCCGGTTAAGTATCAACTCACGGCCACAACAACAATCACATCCTACCTTGCGCATCACAACAGTTAATATTTTCCGGTGTAACAAGCCGTTGGACTCGAGCCAAATTCCCTTTCTTTGCCGCATCCAACAGAGCCGCATTGCCACGCAACAGATCGGCAACATCTTGATCACCTTCACGCACTAAGTCTAGGGGTGTAGCACCATCTCGATTCTTTTTCGTCACATCGGCACCGTGCTTTATCAACAGTTTCACAATTTCGTATTTGTTTTTCGCTGCGGCTTCGTGTAGGGGCGTAAACTTCCACAGGTCGGCAACATTAACATTGGCTCCGTGTTTGACTAGTAATTCAGTGACCTCGTAATGTCCGTACGAGCATGCATTGTGCAGAGGAACTAGGCCGCCTTTATCGGACGTATGGACTTCGGCACCGTGTTCGAGTAGAAATTCTACCACCGGCACACGATTGTAGCCTGCAAAGAAATCGATTGGAAATTTTAAACGGAATCGCATTTAGGGACCTCAGGTCCACTGGAACCAAAATCTGTAACTGCACCATACCTGCAGCAAAATGTAACGGCGTTGAGTGTCTTCCATCCAAGTCTCGACAGTTAACGGTGTGCGGATTGGACAGTACAATTTTCTTGACCGTTTCCAGATCACCGGATTTGGCCGACTCCAGTAATTGCACTTCCAGATCAACCGGATCTGGTGGACTTTTCAAAATTTTCAGTACATTTTCCGACGCTAACTGAGCGGCTGTGTATCCTTGCAACGACACAATCGTATAATCGATATCATATGACAATAACAAACGACACGCTTGAATATTGTCGTCTCTAGCACAACGGTGCAGTGCGGTCTGACCCAATCCATCTAAATTGCGAATGAAAAGAAGGGGGAGATGATGATCGAATGGATAAATCGACTCAAGCCTATTCCGAGCGTACCTAATGCATTCACTTTGGCGCCGTTCTTCAGCAACGTGTCGATAATTTCGTAGAGAGAATGGTCGGCAGCAATGTGCAACGGTGTGAGCAGATTTTTATTTTTCTCATTCAGCAGCGCTCCCTTTCGAATTAAAATATCGAGAACCTGCTTCCGCTTCGGATATATCGACATGGACACACAATGCAACGGCGTGTCGCCAGTGTACGGATGGACAAAGTTACAAGTCTCTGTCGTCAGGTTTTTCTTCAGCTTCGTAATATCGGCTTGACGACATGCTTGAAGGACGCAATGTCCTTTGTATTCATCTGGGATAGAGGAAAATCGACGTTAAAACAACGTTCCATCCACATTTTAAACCAGTCAACTTACATGCTATTCGTTCCTGTAATTCCCTCGTCGGCGCCGAATCGATAGCTGACTTATTGTGACAATTCAGTAGTGATGGATCGGCACCTTCGCTGAGTAATAAACTGCAGACTTCCAGTCGGGTCTTTGATGCAGCCTCGCTGTTGTTAAGAAAAAAAATCGAATTAAATGGAGCTGTGCATCACAATCGACGGAAAAGCGTTTCACTTACTGCAATGGTGTAAATGCCCACAGATCGTTAGCATTCACATTGGCTCCGTGTTTGATTAGCAGCTCAGTTACTTCAAAGTGACCGTACGAGCAGGCATTGTGTAGCGGAACCAATCCACCTTTGTCCTTTAATTAGAAAAATTGATTGAGGCTGTTTCAAAATGAGTGTGGGTTCTTACAGATACGACGAAGTATCTGAGCCAGTTAAGTCGCTTGTCCCTACGTTTATAACACTGATAATACGGATCTGGGAGCTTATAAAACAATAAGTTTCCAGACCTGCAGCTAGTTCAAGTTTGAAGATAAGAAAGGGTTTTGATGATCTTTGGGTAATTACCAATAGTAATCAGTGTAGCCCGTCCTGAGTCAATTCCTTTTTTAAGGAAAAACGAACGGGAGTGTCGATACTAAGTAGGGATTTTTGACGACAGTTTGACCAAGTTTGACTAAGGTCCAAAAAAGCAGTAACAAAAAAATTTACCTTCGCATGCACATCAGCTCCGTGCTGCAATAGAATCTGAACGATTCTGATGCGATTGTAACCAGCAGCCAAATGTAGTGGCGTTGATCGTCGTCCATCACTAGCGTGACAATTTACATTCAATGGCGTTAAGAGAGCCAACAGTTTGTCTTCGCCACCCGATCGTGCCGCTTCTAGCAGTTCATCCTTGTGATATTCACCGGTCAAAACGGATCTTGTCGCATCATCGGCCAGATCGAGAGGAGTCTTTTGTTCAGAGTTTCGAATATTTGCATTCGCTCCGTGCTGCAGCAAGGCTATCGAATTTTAAACGAAATTAGAGATGGGATATCGAGGGGGATATCATAATCAGCTCACCTATGCACACATCGACTTTTCCTTTGCTGGCAGCCTCATGAAGTGGTGTGTAATTCCAGTTGTCGGTTGTGTTCGGACTAGCTCCAGCTTCTAATAGCAAACGAACCACATCAGCGTGCCCGAAGCTGCAGGCATTGTGCAACGGATGTAGGCCACCTTCATCACAGGCTTGTATACATGCTCCGTGAGCCAACAAAAATTCGACCACTTCACGACGTCCATAGCCTAAGTTGATGACAAAATTAATTAGTCGTCTTGTGCAAGAATCACACTCATTGCGAATAGTCCCTTGCTCTTGGACATTGTTGGTTCTCTAATTAAGGCGAGACATCGCCGTCGGGACGAGATAAAATCGATGTATCGCTTTAAATCGCTCTAAATTTATTGAAACATGATTTGGTCCTAATATGTTTCAATGGGACTACCGATGCATTCTTCTGCCTTGCGATACCAGATCCAGGCTACGCATAAAATTTTCAAGTGAAGTAGTCCTTCACTAGTAGTTTCAATAAATCATTAAATCAATGTAGACATTACAAAGATAGTATAGAGAAATTCTAGATTGAAATTGGCAGGAAAGACTCCTGAGGTCATGTGCTATACGCTAACACTTTTTTTTGACGAAAATCCTCCGAGAAAAATTTAATAATTTTTCTCTTCATATTACTAACATTGGATCTGTTGTAACAACTTTATATTCGCGACATAGCGCAGCGTTTTTCTGTTGATAAGGTAAAAGAGTAGTAGACGATAAAAAATGACTGCCGTAGTACCGTTCCAGATGCTGTTCCAGCAGTTGGGCCCTCAGAAACAAGGAAAAAATCTACATTTTGGCACCAACTTTTTTTCTAAGACTTCTGTAGGCTTTGCAGCCCAAAAGTACTGGGTTCATTTATATGTACAACAATTATCAGACCTATCCTTCTGTAGGGCTCTTTCGTATGAAACCACATTGGAGACCGAAAAAATGTACAAGACAGGCTCAAAAAATTCCAGAGACTGGCTTGCAGAGCCATTACGGGTGCATGGAAGTCCACACCAACAGATGCGTTGGAAGCCTTATTAAATCTACCTCCACTTCACATTCTTATACAATCGGAAGCAATTAAGACCTTAGGTAGAATCGCATCCTTGGATGACAAAAACTTGACACCTACTGAACATACCAACACTTGGTTTAAGGCTAAGGATTCTCTACCTGTTCTGTCCATGCCTTCAGATAAAATTACCAAAGTTTTCACTTTAGATAGAGATTTCGAAGTCGTCGTCCCTAGCCGAGAAGAATGGCTGAATGGCACATTCCCACCAAAGATAGGCACTGTTCTATATACAGACGGTTCAGTTATTAAGGACAATGCTGGAGCAGGCATGTATTGCTCTAAGCTAAATATCGAAATGCAGATTCCACCAGGAGAGTTTTCATCGATTTTTCTTGCCGAACTTCGGGCTATCTTGGCCGCTGGCCATTCTTTGGTAGATGACAATTCCATTCGACAATCAATATATATTTGTTCAGACAGCCAAGCAGCCCTAAAAGCACTTAAGTCGTACACGCAAAGTTCTGCCCTGTCGTTAGAATGCTGGCACCTAGTGAACCAAATAGCGCAGGTAAACAATTTGAAGCTAGTATGGGTTCCAGCACACTCGGGCTTCGAGGGTAACGAAAAAGCTGATACGCTAGCCAAGGCGGCAGCTTTGAGCAAGACATATGGTCCGGAACCCATAAATAGCGTACCGCCGTCGATAGCTGAACGACAGATACTTTCCTTAAGAGAAAAGAAATTCAGAGAACACTGGGCTAATATCAGATCATGCCGACAGTCCAAACATTGCATACGCATCAGCAGGATCAACACCAAGTACTTAATTAATGTCAGTCGTACGAGGTTAAAATTATACACTGGAGTGATCACTGGACACTACGGCTTCAACAAACACCACACCACTATAGGCAAACGTTCTGATTCGAGCTGTGACCTATGCGGTCACCATACTGACACAGCTGAGCATTTTCTGTGTGACTGCCTAAACAGGATGAAGCATCTGGGCAACTACACCATTAAATACCAGTCCATCAAACATTTGCTACCCAAGGACGTCTTGAACTTCATCGTTAGTTCAGGTAGATTCCAGGAATCAGCATAGAACCGTAACAAATCATCGATAGTAGCACAATAGGCCCAACGGAGGCCTCCGTGCGCGATTTAACTCACAGTAGTTAATCAGCTATCTCCTTAATAAAAAAAAAAAAATGTGGAACGATAGTGGATGAGGCCAGCTACAACACCCCATACTCAGTTCCGTGGAACATCGAAGCTGCAGGGAAGGCGGACTCTCCGAATATTCACTATATTTTTAGTCATAACTCTCGTGGATGCACTCGCACCAGCCAGTGCGTATACTCTACCTGTAGGTCTTTCCAAGGCCGACATTCGTACAACATTACAACAATTTGAAATTATTTTTTCTTGAGTTATTGACGAAAAACTGTTTTCGGTAATCTCTGACTTTTCAACGCTTTTCTCAAAATTTTTTTTTTTTCGAAAAAGTGAAAGATACGCGTTTCCTAGAATTGAAAGGCGAATTCAACGAGCTATCACTCATTTAAATGGACAACAGCTTGTTCCCAAAGTTAAATCACCTGAAGTCTTGGCGATATGATTCTTAAAATGAAATTTTCATTTTCATGGTAAACAAGCGTCACACGTCAGGGCCTAAAAGATTAAAAAGTAATTCTTCTATAAGGATTCCTTATTTGGGGATAAGTTCAAGTAATCCCTGAGGGGATTAAATTTAAATTCTAAAAAAGATTCGGTCGCGTACTGTTAATCCGAAAAAGATCTAGATCTAGGTCCATATTTTTATCTGTGTTGGTCCCTTACAGTCAATGCATACAACTAGTGTTCAACTAGAGGCAATTTTTGAGCAGAAAATCGTTTTTGTATTTCGGTTTGAGCACGCTGATTTCAAAAAAGTTAGTCAGCAGCTGAAAATATGTTTCTATCAAATCTTTCGTAAGCACGTAGAGGAAGGGTATGCAGAAGAACCGTTAGAATTTAGTGAAAATAGTCAAATGTTTACCATATTTTCAACGGCTCATTTGTCATATGAGTCGACAGCTACGTATATCTAGGACATAAACTGAAGTTAGGTCTGGACAACCAAACTGCAGAAATAAGACGTAGGATTGGTCTTGCATGGGCAGCGTTCGGAAAACTCAGACTAATTTTCAAAAGCAAAATGAACAAAGGTCTGAAACGCAAAGTTTTCGACACTTGTGTCCTTCCAGTGCTCACTTATGGAGCGGAAACGTTAACTTTAACGAAAGCATCCGAACAAAAATTGAGAGTGACACAAAGAGCCATGGAACGGAGTATGCTTGGAATAACACTCAGAGACAGAATGACGAATCTATGGATTCGACAACAGACCAGGGTCGTTGATGTCATGGAAAGAATAGCATCTCTGAAATGGAGCTGGGCGGGACATATTGCAAGAAGGACAGACGAACGTTGGACCAAAAAGTACATGAACTGGCAACCATATAAAAGACGAGCTATAGGTAGACCACCAGAGAGATGGACAAACGGAATTAAGAATATTGCAGTTACAAACTGGCAGCAAATGGCAATGAATCGTACGAAATGGAAAGAAGTTGGAGAGGCCTACATCCAGCAGTGGATAGAAACAGGCTGAAAAAGAAGAAGAAGAAGAAGATATGTCAATGTGGATGCATTTAAAACCCAATTCGCCCCGAAAGTACACGCAATACCCTTAAAGCGACATCTTAACCGGCCATGTATCTACCTCTCATGTATCTACCTCTCATGTATCTACAAGTGAAAAGTGAATAATTGTGGTTCTCCATCAGCTCACACTAGCCGCATTATGTGACATAGGAATGAAGAAAATTTATTTAAAAAAAATGGCTTTGGCTTCTCGGCAAGGGTTATTATAGGGAATTAAATTCCTGAAATTCTCGAAGAATCCCGAATTCTATTTTCTGTTAAATCTCGTATAATGTAATCAGTTCAGGTTAAAAACAATGAAAGGAACTTTGATGTATCGCCTTTTCAGGCAAAAAGACACAAAATGATATGTGGTAATCTTTGAGAATTTAATTCTCTTAAAATAGACCCTGCTTCCAGGGTCCAACACCTTTCTGGGCATGTAGAAAAAAAGTCCACTAAAAAATGCATCTGATAACAGTGGGCCCACTTTCCAGAACAATTATTTTCTCTCTCACACACACAAAATGTGTCCTTCGCACTCAAGGACATATCAATATTGCTATAGTGTTTACCTGCAGCGAAATGTAACGGAGTCGATTTGCGATTACCAGCTGTATCTCTGGCATTCACCGTCTGTGACGTAATTAGTTTCTTCACTTTAACAGTGTCACCAGATTTACAAGCCTCGAACAGCTCACGCAATGGATCATTTGTAAGCGATGGATCCAGGCTGACCGACAGCAATGTTCTGCTACGTGTGGTCATCATAATTATAATCAATTTAAAATATCACTCGAATTGCTAAGCAATTGCTAAGAACACTTTTTTTTTACACGGAGAGAAAAAAATGAAAACAAAAAAAAATTCTTTTGTGTTGTCACCAAAAATATTGAAAGTGAATGTGGCACACAATGTAAATGGACACGTATTTAGATCATTTTGGAGCGGAAACACCTTTACTAAATTCACACCGAGAATACCAAAATACTTTGAATGCAATTCGATACTGATGAATGTAATTAATTAAATGCTTTATTCGACCAAAATCAATTTAATTTGAGTCACTCAATGTCCCATCGACAGGCCATCTTTATTATGATTTTTAATACTGTGCGAGCGGCCGTTTGCATTTCGCATGTGGCACCTCCAACTCCAACAAAGTTGTTGTGTTAGTTTCAGAAAAAGTGCGCAGCGATAAGAACCAAGGTTCTGAATTTGAAATTGGGAAGCAGTTTGCATTATCATCAATTAATCATGAATTCATGAATTCATTTAAAGAGAAAGAGAAACTTGTCCACAAAAAATTCTAGTGGTCCATATATTTCGAAATAATAATTTTTATGATAGAAATAATGCTCAAAACAAACGAGGCATTGAAAACGTGTTTTGATCCTATATTGCTCAAAACAAACGAGGCATTGAAAACGTATTTTGGTCCTATTTTTCATGACGAAATTTTCGAAACTGTCAGTACCGGGCTGGCTCGAAAAAGCCCATCGGGGGCTCCATGCAACTCAATTTAAAAAGGCCCACAAATTAAAAATTTTCATACAAAAATCCAAAAGGCCCATCGGGAATCCCCCGAATTCACCGTATGGCCAGTCCGGGCCTGGAAACTGTCAAATGAAGTTAGAACTTTTTCTATTCAAAATTGCGACTGCTGCATCTGTCAATGAAAACTAGGACCAAAACACGTTTTTAATGCCTCGTTTGTTTTGAGCATAAGAAAATCCTTAAGGCTAGTACACATATCATGAAAAATCGACCAATGCAAAATATGACATAAAATGTACGAGTTATCTGTCAAATATTTTGCAACCATTACTCATAGGTAAACATTGTGCTTGCAAAAATATTTGACATTTTGCTCATACATTTTATGTCATATTTTGAAAGCAATTTCACTCCTAAAATGGCGGGTTCAACCATATTGGGTGAGATAATGATTATTTTATCACCTAAAGTGGCTGAATACCAAAACGCGCTATTCATTTTATTTTGTTCAAATTGGACAAAAATGCGGATCTTCGCAGCACGCAAGCATGAGAAACGTTGTGTTCTCCTCGGGGAGAAAATAGGAAATTCCACCTTGAGCAAACCTTCTCTCTTGATGAAAAATCCTATTTTCTCTCCCTGGTTAACAAATAACTATTTCACAACTCAGACGAGAAGTGGTCATTTTCTTCATCCGCTGAAACTTCGAAGGCCTTTGTTGAAGAGAGTTTGTTGTGTTTGTTGAGAGAGTATCAGCCATTCAAGTTTACGATATTTTTAACATTGCAGTTTAGTACCGGGCTATTCAAACAGCTAAAGAGATCTAACAAATAACGACAGGAAAACAGGTTACAACACAAAACCAATTGTCTCCTTTCCCAGTTTTTTTTTAACATCCACGAGAGACAGTAAAACGAGAGCTACTGTCATGTTTTATTAATTGAAGATCATATGTAGATCAAACGTTACGTCCTTAACCAGGACGTTTTGAATCACTGAAAATATCGTCAGCTGCTATACCTACAAATGAAAGCTAAGACATCAGTTCAAAGGCAAAACAAACAGAGCTACGACGCTCTTCCCTTACCCATGGTTCACGTTAAGTAATTAAACGTAGAGACAGTACTTAACAAAGTAAACTGAATTACTACTTTCAATCAGTTCCCCTAAAATTATTTTGTTCACTTCTAATTCGTATCCCACTGAATAAAGTCGTTTTGTATTTGATCTATTCTGAAACTTTAATCTTGTTGAATCCAATAAGGTTCCGATTCCTTACAGTGTTCAGTTACCTCTTAAAACAAGTTGGAAATTTGATTTTCTTAGGAATAACACTAACACTAACAGAAAAGCATCAGAATCGACCACAGTTCTTGAGCATGTGTCTGAAAAAAGCTCGGAAAATAGGCCCATGCAAAATGATTGACATAAAATGCATGACCCATCTGTCAAATATCTTTCATGCCTGATGCAAACTTGATGTAAACGCTTGTTTCATGCATTTTGCATAGTCTTAAGTATAGTTTCCACTTAAAAAGAGCACTCCGTTTAGCCTCCGTCTACATGACAGTTGTAAAATAGAACAAAAGAAGTGTCACGCAAACGTAGTGGAAATTGAATTTATTTCAATTTTTTACTCCGTTTACGTGACAGTTCCTTTGTTCTATTTTACAACTGTCATGTAGACGGAGGCTAAACGGAGTGCTCTTTTTAAGTGGAAACTATACTTTACGAACTGTCTAAGTAAGTAACGTATTACTGTAGTCCAGTGAAATATACGACTGGTTGTCATTTAAATCTACCAACTTTCAACTATGGTTGCTTGCTGGGTCTTTAAATTTGTTTGACATAAAACCGACAAAACATCTGACATTTGAACGTCAACCGCAAGGCTAATGATTGTAAACGACTGCATACATTGTTTTGGAACGGTTTTCTTGTGTGGTCATCAAAAATTCATTTCCAAAAATAATCAAAATTTTTGACGAATATTCTCGTTTACATCCGGAACCAGAATGTCTAACCAGAATGTTCGACCGGTAAGAACTTAAACGTTAGAAATGCGAGTGACATTTAATAATTTCATGCTGCATTAAGACCATTACAGCCTGGTGAAATAACCATTTTTTACTTGAACCCATTTATGTAGAGCTCATCAACGGCGCCACCTGCCTCTGTACAGGAATTCGTCATTCGCGTACCGAAAAATCTCAAAAAGCACCATCATGTCATGAGATTCAACGCAACGCTGAATGTGGATTTCGCTCAATGGAAAATGGTGAAATTGGAGCGAGAAAACAATCTCAAAGAATTCAAAGGACTCGATGAAGACACACCGAAATTCGGTGCCGGATCCGAATACAATCGTGAGTTGCGAGAAGAGGTGCGACGCAAAAAGTACGGTATCGTTGCGAAACGATACAAACCGGAGGCCCAACCATGGATATTGAAAGTTGGTGGAAAGTCGGGTAAAAAGTTTCGCGGGATCAGAGAAGGCGGAGTTGGTGAAAATGCTGCCTTTTATGTGTTCGCCCATGCTCCGGACGGAGCCATAGAAGCATATCCACTGAACGAATGGTACAATTTCCAACCGATTCAACGGTACAAGGCATTATCGGCCGAAGAGGCCGAACACGAGTTTGGCCGACGAAAGAAGGTCATGAATTTCTTCTCGCTCATGTTACGGAAACGTTTGAAGGGTGATGACGATGAGCCAGAGGATCCAGAAGAAGCGAAATTGAAAAAGGCAGCAGGAAAGAAGGGAAAGGAATTAAAGATCAGCGACATGGATGAGTGGATGGAATCGGATGATGATTCGGATTCCGATGAGGAGGACAAGCCGAAAGCGAAAGAAGAGGATGACAGTGGCGATGAGAAAAAGAAGAAGAAGAAAGGCCAGCCGGAGAAGCCGAAAAAGAAACGAAATTTAGATGAAAGTGCCGGCGAGGAATCGGATGATGGGGATGAGGAAGGTCGCGAATTGGACTACATTTCTGATTCAAGTGATAGGTTCGTTGGTCTTCACACCCATTTTTGCTTCGTGATTTTTAGAATTGAAAATTGTGTGTTTTCAGTGAACAGGAACCGGAGAAGCAAATGAAATCCGTGGCTGAAGAAGATGCGCTACGCAAATTACTGACGTCTGACGAGGACTCCGACGATGAAAAGAAATCCGGCGAATCAGATAAAGAGGAGGACGAAGCAATGGCGAAGAAAGAGGCTAAAGAGGCAAAAGATGCCAAGGAGGCCAAAGACAAAAAGCGAAAGAAATTGAAGAAAAAATCAAAGGAAGAGAAGAAGGGTAAGTGTTCCGATGCGTTCCGGCGTTCGTTCCATTTGGAAATTTTCTCATTTCCAAATTTCACTCGATGTTTTAGGCTCCTCCAGCGAACTAAGTTCGGACAGCAGCGACTCTGATGTTGATGTGAAGAAGAAGAAAACGAACGGAAGCTCAAACAACAATTCACGATCAGCTTCGCCAGTGGAGAACAACAAACGGAAATTCTCAATGCCGACCGATTTGGGTGGATCCGAAAACAGTAACAGTCCAACATCAACACCAGCCAAGCGACCGAAATTGGATCCACCACCATCATTGCCGCCATCGTTCACAAGCGTCTCCAACAGCAAGGAGTACGTTTGGCGATTCGACATAACTCTGAACGGCTGTCTAATTATCCGTTTAACTGTTTCAGTGACTATGGCATTACGGAGGAAGCGGTTCGACGTTATCTCATGCGCAAACCGATGACAACCACCGAACTGTTGACGAAATTCAAGACCAAGAAAACCGGCGTCTCAAGCGACAAGCTCGTCGATACGATGACGGCAATTTTGAAGAAAATCAATCCGGTCAAACAGACCATCCAAGGGAAGATGTACTTGAGCATCAAACAAAATCGATAGATGCGATAGGCCGCCCGTCAACATGAACCTTCCCGAAATGAATTAAATTCCCATTTGATAGAAACGAACGAACGAAACGTTTTATTGAAGTCTTAGAAGGTGCACGTAACGAATCAGACGAAGTCCTCGGCACTCAGCTGAAATCCCGATACCATTGCCATTGGTAGAATTGTGTGCGATTCGGCCATAATGTCTTTCCCTTGCGTCCACGGAAATTCCTAGAATAGAAATCAATGATTCCCGTTAAACCCGACCGACCACTTCCATCACTAATCCTTGCCTTCACTTTCGGATCGCACGTTAATTTGACCAGCGCCACCTGTGTCGTGTGCAACAATATCTTGAAATTTACTCCGGACGTTGGCAGTCGTCTCAAATTTTTGCATTTCTCATCCAGACCCAACAGAATCGCTCGAATCGTCACCTCGGCTTCGATCAAATACTGATCGTCGTCGTCGAACAGCTGCTTCTGGCCGGGTGCCGACTCAAATCCGAACGAAAACATTTCCAGTGTCGTTTCGTCCTTCTCGAACACCAAATCGACTTTGTACAGTTCGTCCTGGCGCTTCAATGTGATGGCCGTTTTGAGAACGTTTTGTATGTATTCGCGTAGTGGTGGGTAGATGCATATGTAGCAGGTTGTGTTGTACATTTTCTGTCGCTTGAATATCGATTCGGGATACACATTTCGGACGTAGATGATCGAATTGATCAGAACTTCCAGCATTTCGAGGAAGAAATCCTCTTTGGGAATTGTCCAATCTGTAGAGAATACACACAAAGTCCGATTGGATGTCGGTCATGCGATGAAATCGAAGAGTATGGCGATTACCTAGTGGCTGTGACATTTTATCATCAAACAGTATAAATTGTTCACTTCTGACGAGGTTCGATCGAGTTAATCTTGTTATTATTGCGCCCGATTCGATGTAAACAAAAAAAATCGCAATCTTCCACTCTCGTTTTTATTGTGAATGATTCATGTGATGAACTTGGTGAACTGTCAACAAAATCAGTGGTGACAGTCATGGCATTTTGTAGTGGAGGGGAAAGATATGAAAAGTCGGTATACATTTTTCAAAAGGCTGTATTTGTATGCAGACTGTAAAGAGTAAAATAGGTCTGTTCTAAGGCCATGCAAATTGTCAAATTACTGTCAACTTCCATCCATAGAGACATAGCCTCATCAACAGTTACATGAAAACCGGACTCTCACTCTGGCTATATCAACATTACCAAAATGAATTCACCAGAAAGTCGGATACCTGTTTTTTCTCTAATTGAACAATGTTTGAGAGCAACATCAAACATTTAAGAAAAGGTAATTTGCTTATTTTGAGAGAACTCAACCCCGACGAAAGGAAATATTTTGCAAACTATCCATTAATACTGTCTATTAGACAGTGTCTATGGAAATGATGAAATACAAACCGCCTTTTTCATGACGCGATTGGCATTACACGACTCTGATGATTTTACGCACACAAAAAATTCACTTCTTCTGAACGGCAACGACGATGGCAATGATAGTCATCACTTTAGTAGTTTCTTAGTATGAAACACTGCCTATTATTATCAAATATTGTGATGTGCCACGTTACGTAGATGGAAGCACAGGCTTTCAGTAGTATGCGACACTGTACGTCTGTCAGCATGAAATAAAAACTCAAATCCAACTACTGTACTGCTGACCTGTGGCGACTCCCTTGTGTAACGAAAAATACGAGAACAAATAGTTCTGAATACTACTGAATTTTCACCGATCAGTGTTATTCTCTGGCGTTCAATTTCACGTTGTCTGCCGCAGAGCAGATTGCACTATTTCTACACGCCCCTCCTCAACAAAAAAGAAGTTTTTCCGAAATGCACCCAAAAACTGAGAACGCAACTGGCGACTTCACGACAATTTTCAAGTGAACACAGTGATTTTTCTCTAATGAAATACATTGAGTGGGGTATCGTTAGAAAGGTTTGATCTCTCACTATAAGGTAAAAATTAGCTTCGATCAAAATATGTCCACTCAATGAACTTTTGTGACAAAACCGGTTCAGAGAGGTGTATGAAATTTCATGAAATGAAAAATTTTGTATGGGGAAGGAACTGGTCCGATTTTACTGAATGCTGTTCTGAGCTCCCAATAGGCCCCTGAATCGATGTGCGTTCTAAGTTTTTGGGTGCATTTCGAAAAAAAAAAATTGTTGAGGAGGGGCGTGTCTACGTCAAAGTTAATCAACATGAATAACTCGGTAAATTTGAGAAGCACGTACATTTGAGAGGCACTAGTAGAAGAGGCACTGCTTATTCAATGTCATGAGAAACGTCAAACTATAGTTATCGGACTTTATAATCCTTACACATGTTACTGCAGAACATAGTTGGCCCTGGTGCAATACAACATAATATTTGCGTATACTCTTCTAAATACTCCAATTTTTAATAAAGAAGTAAATCAAGAAATCGAGCTCCATGCTTATGTACTTGAGGGATTTACTAAATTTAAGAAAAAGTTTTATGGCACTAGTGTGTCAAATACAGTGCGTCTCATAAAGTAAACCTAAGCTTGGTATCGTACTAGTTACCCTCAATGAATGTACAAACCAGATATGGCCGATTCTTCAAAATTTGTCTATTTATTTTGAACGTTGCGTTAGAATCCGTTTTTAAAATCGTTATGTCCTCCGAGAAGGTGACATTTGACCTGGGTGGTTTATATTCATTGATTACCCTCACTGTTTCTGTATTATAGTCTTCAATGCAATCTCCCTACTGTATTATAGTCTTCAATGCAATCTCCCTACTGTACACACACCGTTCACACTCGAATGCCAATCATTGTCTGGCAACACTGTTACCGAACAATATTTCAAAATGGCGTGGACTTTTTTTTTGTATTAGCGTGTATGTTACTCGCAATCATTTTTAATGAATAACTGGTAGGTTTCCAAAGAAAATACAACCCGCAAAAGTGTCAATATTTCGGCGATATTTCGATCAATTACGGATCGCGGATATGTAAGTGCAAAAGTCAGTGAAATTAGTGAACGATAACAATAATACAAAATACGGTGAAAGTATCCCCTTGACCATATTTATATTGTATTCAGGGTTTACGCTAATTTTAATTTATATTTTTGAAGTTTGTGTTCGCAGCCAGATAGAAAGTCTAACACCAAAATGCAGTGTCGCGATTAATAAAATGATGAAAATTTTGAGTTGAGTTGTGTTTAAAAAAAAAAGTGTTTGTGGTGTTGGTGGTGTTGCCCCCGAAAAGGTGTCTTGTGATTATCCATCAATTTTATTACCCGACAGAATTTGGTATATTTTGTGAAGCATTTTTGCATTACCCATTTTGCAATGGAGTTGGAAGATTTGGAAAGCATAAATAAAAATGATTTTCTGCCACTGTTACCACTCAACATAAAACAGGAACTTATGGATGGTGGCGGAGGAAATGTCGAAACCGGAAATATTTGCGATAGCGTTGAGAAAAAAGTAAGTTTTTTTTGTGTTCCAATGTATAGAGCAACATAACGATGTTAGGCTTAAACTTATCAAAGAAATTTATTTTTTTTTAAAACTCCGCATCCATATCATTTCTAACATACATATACAAAAAGCGACCGCTGCTAGCACAGTTGTTATAACTATAAAATACAATTGTGTAAGTCTTAATCCCATTGTGGATTTTGTTCCGTTTTTCTGTTGTTTCTAAGTACACAAAAATGCCAACAGCGAAAATCGATATCATTCAAAACCCTAACTGCCTACCTCCCACCGAGAATTTCTTTTAATTTCTTACTATTGACCTGTTCAACTGAAATAATTTTTCTGTTAAAAACAACAAGAAGATGCTCCGTTTGTATATAGTGACGACACTAAATGTGTATTAAAGGGATTTACAATCGAATCAGCAAAAGTATAGGAAGAAACGTCTCGGTTTTTATTGTGTATAATGAAAGAACAGTGCATAGCATCTCCGTTTAATATTACAGCTGGTAAGGAGACAATATATATATAACGAAGTCGTGATGTTGGGAAAGTTGATATTTCTGTAAAGAGAAAGCTTCAGCACAACCTTACCTAATTATGTAATTGAATTTCATTTCGACTCTCCATTGGTATTTGAATGTTACCGTGTACACACACGTGAATAAAAAGGCATTTTCGTGAAACATGAAATATATATTTTCTGCTTATCAATTGTGAACCTCTATTGAGAGAGATCGCTTTCGGAACAATATAAATATATGACACAAAGAGAGAGTTTCTCAATTATTTATTTTTTGTGGAATTTAACTTATATTTTGCAAGCCGTATATCCATTTGGTCTGGTCGATAATCAGGTAATAAAAGTAGACAAAAAGATCTGACCGATTTTGGGGAGTTTTATGAGAATCTCGGTAGAATATGGGCTGTTTGATACAATGGTGAAAAAGGAGCGCCATTGCCGGTTTTATTATCATCGGAAATTTTATTATTTATTGCCCCCCAGTAAAAATCTGAACGATCTTCTATTGATGGTCCTTTATTGTTCGGAAAAATGTTTAGTCCAGTTCTTGTGCTCCGATCTTTTGTGTTTATTTAGGGAACATTGCAAAATGCATAGGTAGGCAAAATACTACCTGCGGATTCTCATTGTTCTCTTTTCAATATTTTCTGTCACATTGGTAACAATGTACAAAACTGTTGTTTTTAATCGACTAGTCTGTTGTTTTGGCCTCAGGCAGTTCATTTGACAAGGTTTTAAATGAAAGTAAAAATTGTTCATCTCACACCGTTGACGAATAGTTTTCTCCAACTGAACAATCTGACGTTCTGCCTAGGAGAGAAGTTTCTGATCACACCCGATTTAGATGGTGAAAGTCTTTCTCAGGGCCTTAGAAATATTTCACTGAAAAATTCACCAAATTTAGTGAATTTCTTCGTGAAATTCCGGCGGATGTCGAGCTGTCCTTCTACACAAGTACTGTCTTTCGTTTCATCTGGTTTTAGTCCAGATGGTATATTACCAACAAATATAACATGCGTGCGTTTCGTGCGTGTGTAAATACGTAAATGTGCGTATTTCATATACCAGCTGAATGAACAACAGCTTCACATTTTAATTGTTTGTCCTTGTGGCACATTTTATGGTGAGACTTTATTGTCAAACATAAGAACACAAAAATTTCGTTGTTTGTATCATACTTCTGAAGGTGACATGTTCGACTCGATATACGGTCTTGAGGTACGTTTGACCACTGTTTCGATCTGTGAGAAACTTAAATATGTCTTTCGACATGTTGCATTAATATGCAGTTCAAATGTTCAAAAATACCATTTCTCATCAGGCCATGGCAACAGTGGTACTTGATACAACGCTCTAGGAATTTGCACACGAACAAAAATAGCGAATCATGATCGAAATGAAATTACAATTCATCACTATCCTTGCAGACTCGTGGCGGTCTGTGGTTAAGCCACCCCAAAAGCTAAATTAAGTTTTAACTTTTGTGTCCCATACGATGTGAAACTTAGGAAAGTTTTTACAAACTTCCATAAGCCGTACATGTATGTGACAAAAGGCAAAAGCCAAAAGATGAACCGATGACGATATACGGTCGTTTTACAAAAGCAGCAAAATTCTTCTTTTTTCCAATTTTTTGAAGTCAAGCATGTAACACGATGAACACATGTTAGGCAACTGTAACGCAATCAAAAAATGACGTCATCGTCCTTATCCTCGGCTATGTCTAGAATCTACCCACATTTAAGAAACTCTTTTGCGTGACGTAAATAACCAACGCGTCATGGATGTCTCTTATACAACTTCTGAATCGAAAACCGGCATTTTTGCGTCGTCAGTGCTGCCAATATTTTTTTGAAATTAGCGCCACATATATTCATATCGGACGCCAGATGATATGGCTTGTCCATGGAAAAAGCGGCACTGTGCAGCGTGTGAGGTATCATTATCATCCACGTCCTTCTCTTTCTATCACATTTTCAACCATATCTTGTTTCTCTCTCGCACCCATGACATAATTTGTGAGCGATCCCTAAAGGGACTGTCCATAAATAAAAGTGACCCTGAATGCAAAACTTGATAATTACGGATGACATACTGTTATTGAACAGTACACCCAGGGAAATTTACAGATTTTGTAACGAAAGTGAAAACGTAGCTGAAAACCCAAATGGATAAAACGAATGTCCCGTCCTGCAGGGAAGAAATCTTTATATCCATGTCATCACTGCAGACATTGATTGACATTTTGTGAAACGTGTCTGTGTCATTCCCACATCTTTCTATAAATAAATTTAAACCATTTCCAATCCACCGTCACCTTTATGCCACTCTGAATGTAAAGAATTTGTAGACGGATGGCCTAGATTTTGTTGCCTGAAATTTAATTTAATTTTTATTGAAAATGGAATTCCACTAACTAGGCTATAGCAAGCATGTAAAGTACCCATAGCAACGCGATGACTATAATTAATTTTACGCAATAATCGTAAAATGGCATTGGGTAGTGCCGTGCTTTTAGTAGGTAATTTAAAATTAGTTGTTGTAATAACAGTGCCAAAACTAGCGACTCATCAAAACGTATGCGTTGTTAGCATAGAATTTCCAGTGTTGAGTTAAGTAAAGTTCAAAGAATCTTTCACTACGACACCTAAAATGTAAATTTTGTCATTTTTATACACTCCCTCCAATGAGACATTTGACAAGTTTTGTCGGATTAACAATGGATTTAAACACCCAAATGGATTAAAATTTTGGGTTAATACGATTCTCAAGAACTCTTACGTATTAAAAGTTTCGATGCTTAAGGTCCACGCATCTGTACCTGTAAATCGGCTTAAAGTTTTACCATTTGTTGACCTTAAATTAAGATATTACTTGTAGTGTTGTGCACGCACACTGTTGTAGAAAGTGACAACATACAAAAAGAGGATTTTATCAAAAACCGAAAGCTTAGGCCGAAAACACACGAGCAATTTTGAGTTTATAGGATCGATAATTATGCTTTAGTCTAAGGTGAATGTCTTATTATAATGCAGAACGTAGCATAATTATCCCTTCAACTCAAAATTACTCGTGTGTTTGGCCTTACCGATTCTTCTTTCTGCTCCATCTTTTGCGACATGCTAACTATTCTGATCACTAGGTTCTACCTTTTGGGCGGGTCAGGTCCCTTGACTGACAATTTTTTCAATATATTTTTAATCAATTTCATTTTATTTTCCGTTGTTAAACTTACGAAACATTACAAATAACATAACTGATATCAAAACCTTCGCTTGAGTACAGATTCTTTGGAAAAGTACTTTTTCTGTTCTCTAAACGAAGTAAACGATGCGAATGTTGACCGATTAGAGGACTCTTTCACTTTGGTACAATATAAAGTAGTACGGTAGACGTTCTTCCCTTACACTTATTTTTTAAAAGGAAGCCACCCGGTACTTACTACATTCACAAAACCTGTAATCATGAATAAAATAGCACGACTCGTGCGAATTACAATTTGATTTTTGCGTAACGAAGCTGAAAGCGTCAACTCTAGCGATATCATTCATTTGAGAAATTGTACTTCAAAGATTGCATCACACTTGTCTCGTAGAGATTTTGTTGGAATATCACTCGTTTTGGAAGTTTTAGGTCAACAATTCAACGAAATTCAAAATTCGAAAATTTTACGAAATTCGAAAATTTGACGAAATTCGAAAATCGAAAATTTGACGAAAATCGAAAATTTGACGAAATTCGAAAATTTGACGAAATTCGAAAATTTGACGAAAATTGATTTGACGAAATTCGAAAATTTGGTGAAAATCAGCAACACCGAAAGTGACCAAATTATTTCCAGCTGCCCAACATACACAGAAAGTGACCAAATTTTTTCAATGAAAATGATATTCAAAAACTTTGAATTTTGATATTTCGACCAAATTACAACCAACTTCACAACAATCATAACAACACAAAATAGATGTACATTTTTATATGAGAGAAATTGTTCCGAAAATTAATTAATTCCTCGAAATTCTGATTTTTCCTGGGATAATGATGAATGAAACTTAAGTTCTAATGGCCTTGACTAAGGTTCCTGCAAAGTTTCATGGAGATTGGCTGCAGATGTTCCGATATAGCCCGTCGATCAGATAGAAACATACAGAGTTAAGTTGAAAGATTTTGATTGTTTGAAAAAGTCAATTTGACCAATTTCAAAACGATGTATCTCCGGTAATTGTAAACCTACATAGTCGAGTGATAGCTCGTTTTGTTCGCATTTAAAGCAAGAATATGATGGAGTAGGTTTTGTGGTGATAAATCTTAAAGTGTAGAAACTGAATTGTTCGGCTATACATAGTTGACGCGTCTCAAAAAATGTTCTTCATTCTTTTTGGGGGATTAGACTGCGTCAAGTCCTCCGCTATCGCTCCGGACATGACCACTGATCTTGCACCAACTACACCAACTCAATAAATCTGTTTATGCGACGACAAAAATTGAAGCAAAAAGATCTCTCAGCTGACCAAAGTAAAACACACCGCGACTGAGTGTGACATTTTCTGTTTTTCGCTTCGCTCTGGCCGCAAACTTCACACTCTCGTGGGAGTTTTAAAGTTTTCTGTTTTATTGTTTTTTAGTGTCATTCCATACATTTGAATAACGATTCAACAATTGGTTTTTCATAAAATTTTATGTCATGGCGTGAAATCTGCTACTTTTGCCCCTGATAGCTGACTATTACCGTTATAGAAAACTATCATACGTGATTGCTGACTTTCACCTGACTATCACTGACTATAGCCAACTATCACCGTGATGGATGGATATAACTAACCGACAGAATCAAATTCCATCAAAGTAATCTTTTTCGATTGATTGAATTTCCAACAGTGGAAAATACTGTTTTTCTGGAATAACTTCCAGATCCTTAATCCCACATAGCCCATCTTCGAACTTAACCTCAGGAATTCAATTCTGCGTCGAATAATTACTCAAGTTATCGTGTTTACAAGCAAAATATTGGGACAACCATTCCGTTTTTCATAACATATCATACAACCTTTCATACAAACATTTTAGGGTATTTTCCGGCATAAGACCCTGACTTACAGTCAAGGGAATAAATTGAATTAAAATGCAAATATTCTGATCGATCCCGTTCGTAAAGTATCGATTGTTCATAAAGAATATCACGCGTGCGCAAGAGACGCAAGATATGGTTGAAACTGTGATAGACATTTGATAATAGCAACACTCGGGAATCTATTGCCAATATTGTACTGTAGGAAATAAATTGAAATTGCACTTTATTTTGCTCCATCTGAATACACCATGAATATACAGACTCTTTGCATACAGTAACCGATAGAAAACCCAAGCTACACGCGGCGTCTTTGCAACGTTGACATCATCTGTTTGCACACATAACACGGATGAGTGTAACAAAGACACGATTTAGCTTGTGTTTCGATTGTTTATTATTCTGACTGTTAAGTCATGGGTCTTACGTTCATACGTTCACCATGATTAATTTTCAGAAATCCTGCACCAATTTTGGAACTTTTGGTTTTAATTGAGGAGGAACAACATTTTCGGTGTCAAGTTCGTAGCACTAATGATCTCGGAGTTATTCGTCAATGAATTTTTGCATATTTTCTAGATGGGACAATAACTAGTGCCGAGCCCATTTTCAAAATTTTTGTTCAATTCATGAGATCTGGTTTACAGATGAACAAAATCGTGCCAGTCTCCCGTCTAGGAGTTTATTTCCGAAAGAGTTTTTCTCTGAATATTCAATGGCCGATGTCTGAACTGATTTCAACAAACTTTGTTCCAATGGTAGAAGAATGCAATATTCCGATTTATGATTACCTGCAGCGGGCATACTTTTTCCAAACTATACTCACAGACTAACATAACTAGGCTCCCCCTTCTTGGGTCATCAGTAGGCACAATACATAGATCTGCCCTACAACGTATAAAAAAACTTTTAAACCAGGTTTTATAAGAACGCTAAAAATACCAATTATTTTTGGATGTTTACCCAATTCCTGAGGTAACTCCTAGCATATGCCTTCAATTTTATTGTTCCTTTTTCCAGTCGTTTCAAACTCTGTGCAGCGTGTCTGGGCTTATCTATTATAAGGTCTTAATTTAGAGATAAAATCTTAAACGTAAAATGGAAGAATGAATGTTTCAGCGTCTTTTGATAAGTTCATTAGTCAACATTGTGCTTCCGCGGCGGGGTTGAACAAAACTTAAATAGAGTCGCGATACCCAACCTCTGATTTTTCTTCACGTTCTAATTGAGGGGCTCGAGTACTTATAAGGAACCACATTCAGTTCGCAGATCCATCCAGCCGTGTCGGAGAACCGGCACTCAAGGCCGTGCAGTACTGACGAGTCAATTTAAATACAAATTGTTATCGCAACGGATAGAGGCACTAGTTCTAAGCAAGTTCGTGTTAAAATGGCTTCCCTCGACAACCTGACTACGTAGCCACCGGCCGAAATTTTGACATTTTTAAATCGTGATATGTCCAAGATGAAGAGAGTTTGAAGCTCTTTGAATGGCGATATTTGTAGAGGATTCCAAGCTCTATATTAAACGCAGAGAATGGATTTTACAAAATTTGTCTGAATTGAACAATATTTGAAAAAATGTTATTTTCATCTGTAATACAGAGGTTCACCCTGTCTGCAACAACACAATAATGCCTGATCAGCCTGCAGTGTAAGCTTTACAACGATACCACACCTACCATACCAGCCTCACAACAAGTGTCTGTTACGACATTTTGTTTGCAGCAAGGTCACTCTACAACGAAATTTTCAATTTATCTTCAAGTGCCCGTTCCTTTAGGATGAGGGGAATTGTTATCCATTCTTCATAAACAAGTGGTTCAAGTTATTTGAAGCAATTCTTACATTTTTTTTTTTTTTTATCGCGAAATATTTTATTTGACAAGGAAAGGTGGTCAGGCTTAGCCGTCATTCCGACCTGTAAAACCTTGTATCTTTTTAAAGTACAGATAACAAATTACAAATAAAAAATTTCTTCCAAAGGCTTTTCTGCGGAGATGGTTCCCATTATGCAACTGGCGTTGTATCGTTGTATGGCCATAGAAATTTTTTGTATCAGATATGATTTTGATTTTTTATCTCCGCTAATCTCTTGTAATTTTGATCCAATTTTTTCTATGAAATTTTTTGATTCTGTACTCCATGGGCCCATGGTTTCTACCGCGAAAGCTAGTAGAATATAATTATTAGTAGAAGTTAAATTAGAATAATGTTTATGTTTGTTAAATGCTGCAGTATTAGCGAGTTCTCCAGCCTTTTTAGATGTTTTCGATAGATAAGAGTCGGCAAAGGTGTCTACACAAGTAGCGTCCCAAACGAGGGGTTTTCCTTTGAACCAAGGTGTTAACGTCACGCCATCTGGTCTTTTACCGTCATTTCTAGATAAACCTATTGGTTCTAATTTGTTAGGAACATGCAATGATAAAAGAGCACGACTAATTATATCATTAAGCTCTGCGTGACGTTGATATCTTCCAGCGCTTTTCTGGCAGCTGAGGCCGTGTAAGCCTTTTGGAGACACCAGAGATCCGCATATGCAATGATGTACTGAACATATGTTACATCCTAGACGCAACCCAATGCAAATTCTGAGAGAATTATTGTCCATGAAAGTTCCAATATTCGAAGAAGGAATTGAATGTAGCCAGGCGTTAGATTCTTTACATTGTAAAGCCTGAAAACGTGCTAAATCAACCTTAGAGGTAAATTTTAAATTCGTTTTGATTATTCGTTGAATGTTGATAAGATCCCAAGCCTTTTGTGAGGACTTCAAAGAAGGTACATGAACATTGAAACCTTTCCATTTCTCTAAAGCTTCATCGAATCTAATGGAAAAGGCCTCGTCGTGAGAATTTACGATACGAGAGACGAGGCCCTTAACACCAAATGAAGAGCTGAGGAAAGCCGGTAAGGAAATGTCCTGTAGTCTTCTTATTCCGAGACCACCAAAGTTGATAGGCAAAGTAGCTTGTGTCCACTGTTTGTTATCTAAATCAACATTCAGAATCGTTTCCAAAAGTTCTTTGACTTCGCCATCATAAGCTGAAAGGAAATCAGCAAATTTCCAAGCAGGAGACGTTCTCACTAAATAAGTTAATTTCGGAATAGCAAAACAGTTACGTAAAAGGTATAATGACGTATGTGAATTCAAAATTTTTAAGCGTTCAAACATAACCCTCAATTTACTCAATACTTTTCCCGCAAATTTGAAAAAACCTTCTTCGAAAATTGGCGCACCGAGCAGATTCAAATCCTCCTTAGTTACAATGCGAATGCCAGGACAAAGATCATTGAATTTCGAAACAATTTCTTCGTCAACTGAGCCTGAACAGAAGAACAATTCACATTTCGACGGATTTATCTTAAGACCAATTTTATCCGCTTCACTGATCACTGTTTCGAGATCGTGGTATACTATTTCCGGATCATCGCATACGGTTCCGTCATCGAGGTACCAGACTTTCAGTTCACTTTTTAAACGTTTAATTAACTTGTGTATCTGGAGTCGGCTCTCCGAAACGGCTGGATGGATCCGCGAACCGAATGTGGTACCTTATAGTACTATCCCTCAATAAGAACGTGAAGAAAAATCGGAGGTCGTATCGCGACTCTATTTTGTTCAACCCCACCGTGCTTCACGTTTCAAAATTTTCCACAAAGTTGACTATAGTAAAGGCTCGGAACAGGTCAAAATTAAATCAATCGTTTTATATAGACAGCTCAAGCTCCCAGGTAAACGATCGAAATTAGTAAGATTTGTTTTCGAAGTCAGCGGCTTTCCATCACACATAAAACTGTTCTGCTGATTAGGAACCAAGAAAACTTCAATATCCAAACAAGTCAACTTCAGGTTCACTCTGACAGGTGTTAAAAACGCTCATTTCTATTGCTTAGAATTTTGTGCATAAATTTAGCCTCTTGTCTCAAAGAAATTCATATTTTTGTAAGGAAATGCATCCGACGACGGTATTTTCAGACGAATTTAATGAAAAATGTTCCGACGAAGTTGCCAACTATTGTCACTGTCACAATCATTTCCAAATTTCATACAAAGTCGAATAAAATTTGTTTCAAAACCCTTCCTGAAGTGACGACGAATCGTTGTGTGTTCATTGTATTGTCAGGAAAATATTACGCCAATAACTAGTATGACTAACACAGCATTGCTGGCTAAAGTTGCTCAATTTACATACTGCCCCCAATTTATTAATGCAATGACGTGATGTGTTTCACAGAGGTTTTGGCTAATGTAGTCACTTCCGTGTCACATGTTTTATTCATTGAATTTAATGGCATTTTAATCAAGTTTCAAAGTTAGTGAAAAAAACGGAAATTTTTGCTGACGGAGAATTATTTGGCATCAATTGGGACACATGTGGTTATTCAGAGTGAAATCAGCCGAACTAAATTTGTGTGGTATGACTCGACGGCTCTGCCTCACGGTTATAAAAATAGATATTAAACTTGTGCCGGAACCGGAGAAACTCGCCTGCTGGTCAAAATTAGGGTTTAGGTCTCATTCAATTGGAAAATCCTTCAATCTATTGATAAAGCTGTACTTTAATCGAAAGACACGTACAATGAAATGTCAGGCTTAAAACTAATAGAAAAACAACCGTCGCACGTTGCTCGAATTTCTCTCCAATTTTCCCAATTATTTCTTACAAATTTCTGTCCCAACTGGCGACCTTGTT
This sequence comes from Bradysia coprophila, assembly GCF_014529535.1. Lineage (NCBI taxonomy): Eukaryota > Metazoa > Arthropoda > Insecta > Diptera > Sciaridae > Bradysia > Bradysia coprophila. Next base: position 4,944,135 of record NW_023503493.1, on the reverse strand, counting down.
AGCAAAAATCAGTGCACCCACAAGCAGAAAAACATTCGTTCCCACCAACGACGTGGCAAAACTGAAGCAAGGTTCTAGTAACGCATCCACACCATTTTCAAAGTCGTCGCTACTTCCGATACTGACGTCACCGTCGAAACAAACATTTCTCTGAGACCGGAACGTCAGATTCGTAACACCAGCGAATAAATCTCTTTCAATTCGCGCGATTTGATTGAATGCCACATCTAAGGTCCGTATCTGAATGATGGGTCGAATGGACTCAGCGCTCAGGAATTCGATTCGATTTCGACACAAATTCAAGTCCCGAAGATTGGTGAGCAATGTGAATGTACCGTCTGGAATTTCGGTAATGCTGTTGAATAGAAGGTTCAAGCTGGTCAAATTAGGAAGAGATCCTGCTGTCGTAGGGGTTAAGGTAAAATTAACCGACTCAATGTTGTTGAAGCTGAGCTGCAATAGCCTGAGGCTCTTTAAGTTCTTGAACGAATCCGCCGAAATCACTTTCAATTTGTTGTAGTTCAGCCAAAGTTCTTCCAGTGAGTTCAGTCCACTAAATGTTGGCAGTTCTTCTATCGAATCGCCGACGCGAAGTGTCTTGAGTTGAGGTAAATTCGCAAATGTGTCACTGCTAAGCGACGAGATTTGATTTCGATCCAATCGAAGTTCCTGCAGCGCTTGATTGCTATTGTGAAATGTTGAGGTCCATGTCGTAATGCTGTTGGCATTTAATGTCAAATTGGTGAGTAGTGGCAACAGCCCGAATGTCTCAGCACGCACTTCCCAGATCAAATTGCTGTCCAAATTCAATATTGTCAAATTTCGTATGGGCTGGAACACCAATGGGTCCAGGTAACTTATTTGGTTATTTGTCAACGACAAGCGTCTTAGTCGTGTCAGCCCCGTAAAAGCTCCGATGTCTATGTGACTAATGGTGTTGACATCCAAAAAAATGTCTGTCAATTGGCGGCAATTTTGGAATATATTTCCCGGCACGGAAGTAATTTGGTTGAGCATCAGCACAATGTTGATTAGATGGTCACAGTTACCGATCGGACTAGTGAACTGTTTCATACGGACGCTGAAGAGTGCCACACTGTCGAGATTAACGAATCGGTTGATGAGCGTGCTGGGAAATATTTCGATAACCGATGTTAGTGATATGAATAACGTGACATTTTCGTTAGTAAAGCCGGGCATATGAGTTCCCGTCTCTGCGTCCATATCACGTTCCGTTAAAATGGTTTGGTTGATTAAATTGCATGAGTAGACACTGGTTTCGGACAGTTCATAAGTGCACGTCACAGCTTCAATGGTTCGAATGTCTGTCAAGGCTACGATTATCAGCAACGGAACAGTTGTAAGTGTCACTAGCTTTGCGAACATATTTTCCTCCGTTGTCTTTGTCCACGTCCTTCCACTAGCACAAGTGAAATCAAACTGGAATCGATTTTGTTCGCTTGAATTGTCTACTGATTAGCGGTGCGAGGGATACGGTGTGTGATCAAATTTGATTCATTTATTGCTTTCCAGCGATAGATAAAGTAAGCTCAGAAATTTCTAATAATGCGTTATCTTGAAGCCGGTCGTATCATATGACGTGATTGCCTGTAGTAACAAACTTTCGAAATTTCAACAAATTCGTCACCGACTCTGTTCCATCACCAATGAAATTGGTGCAAACTACGGTGTCTGACATTTTTTAGTCTAATCTCCTGGAAGTAAAAACAATATGAAACAGCGAACGTCTCAGGTTGCGAATTTAACCTCTGTGGACGTCTGTTGCACCGAATGAACTTTCAATGTGAATGCCTAAGAGCAAGTACAGATGCTACATCCCTTTGTATAATTGCAGGTTGACGAAAACACAAACACCGGCGATCCCATACCACCCAAATGTGTGTGGTGTTCCGAAACACTAACAGCTGCCGATGCACCAAAAATTCTCGAATGTCTTCACGTATCATGCGGCCGTTGCGTATCATCGAAATTCTCCGAACTCGATCGATCCGTTTCACCGGTGCTACACTGTCCCACCTGTAGCATGGCCAGCCAGTTCGAGCACATCATCGAAAATCAATTCATTATCGAACAGAATGCCAACGAAGATTCACAAAATTCGGCCGAATCGGATGCCAAAACGGTGATCAAATGTAGCAGTTGTTCGGATGATGCGTCGGCGACGTCTTGGTGCGTCGAATGTTCGGAGTTCATCTGTGACAATTGTGTGCAAGCCCATCAACGTTTGAAAATCACAAAAGATCACACAATCAAGACGAAAGAAGAGGCTGCGGTGGATAATCAATTGGCTGCCGGAACAGAGAAATGTTTAATGTGTCCCGTTCATCCACAAGTAAATATTTGCGAAACTAATGTTGTTTGTGGGACGGGGAAATGATTTGATTTGATTGGCAATTTTAGGAAAAGCTGTCGTTATTTTGCGAGACCTGCGACAAACTGACATGCCGAGATTGTCAACTGGTCGACCATCGTGATCACAAATACAAATTTGCTCACGAAATAGCTGCAGAGACACGAAACAGTCTGAGTTCGCTGTTGAATGAAATAACTTACAAGAGGGTGTTGCTCAACAGTGCGATGAAGGTAAATACAGTTGAACTGACACCCAATCAACCAACAGTTTCCTTTACCAAAAACCAAATTTGTTTAGGTCATTGACGATCGCCAGAACATGATAACTGAGAAGAAGAAGGAACTGGTAAAGGAAATCACGGACATGGTCCTCAAAATCACAAACACTGTCAACATACGCGGAAAGCAGCTCGTTCTACGTTTGAACGAAGTCTGTGACAGTAAACTGAAAGTGCTGAATGAGAAGAAAGACGCCCTGCAACTACTCTCCGGTCACACCGACCATTGCATCGATTTCGTTCAATCGGCACTGGACAACGGCAGCGATTCAGCTGTCCTGTTCAGCAAAAAGACCTTATCACGTCATCTGCAAAAAGTTAAGTGCCAAAGAGCCGACATTCCGAATCCTGAAATTCCAGTCCGGATCCAGGTGCAATTGAGTCAGGTGCAAGAGCTGCAAAAAGTGATCGCGCAACTGGGAACGATTATTGTTGATGGTAAAGCGTATCCACCGACAGCTTCGCCAGGAGCACCACGACAGCAACCAAGTCCGAACATGATTCCGCCGGGAATGAGACCGGGACTACATCAACCGACGAACATTCAGCCAACGATGAATGTTGTGCAGCAACCCGGTTTTCACAGCAGTCCACCGATGTACAATACGACACCACCTCAGCCGCAACAGTTTAATATTCAGATCAATCGACCGTTTACGCAAGACGCTAACAATGCATTCGGTAAGTGTCACGTGTGATGTGCGCACGGATATCCAATTTTTCTTCTTCTTTTTTTACTAATTTCCTTGCCATAACAGTTCGATTCCCCAACATGGGTCCCGGTCCAATGCGTCAAGTAGTTCCACACGTTAGCTCATCCACACATCCTCAAAACATGGGTAAATAATGCGAAACACTTTCTTTATCTTCTGTAACAAAATCCAACAAAAAACCAAATTTCTTTTCGAAATTGAAACAAAATCAGAAATAAGCTTACGAGGTTTATTAAACCAAGGGCCAGCAGCCGGACAGAATCAGCAACACATTAGCGGTGGCTATAATCAAGCACCGCCAAATTTTAATATGACACCCGGCCAGGGTCAACGAATGCAACAGACCATGCAACAGCCACATCCACAGCAACAGCAACAAATGCAACCGAATCACCAACAGCAGCAGCAACAGCAACAACAACAAGCGTTGCGACCGCTGCGACCACCATTCATGCAACAAGGTCCACAAAATTCGGCATTTTCGACGCAACAGAATCCGAACCAGAACAGTTTCATGAACGGACCACGCTTTCCAAATATGCGAATGGGTGCCGTACAGGCGAATGCCATGCAACAGGCTGCAATGCGTCAACCGATGATGCAAAATGTAAGTTTTTTTATTGTTGCCTTTCGTGTCACTTGGTTGAACAGCCGTTAATCATTTGCTCGGGTAGAATTTCGCTGGACAACAGTTGCAACAGCAGCAGCAACAACAACAGCAAGCGGGATTTGGTAATCATGTACAGTCACAGCAACAGCAGCAACAACAAAATCAATTGCAAATGCAGGCACCGGCCCATGCATGGCATATTCCCCAATCAGCACGGCAACATAACGGTAATTGAGCGAAAAATATAAATTGTGTAACGCCACCGCATTCAACGCCTCTACCAATATGTATACAGGAATGGCGGGTCCTTCTCAGAGTCCTCTGATGCAATTCGGTAATCGTCAAAACGAAAACTCCTTCAAAATATCCCTCAAGTCACCCAACAGTTTGAAAGCAATATCGATCAATGGTCAAGGTATGTCCGGGAATATTCCACCGAATGTCACATCAACCAATCCAAAAACGCCAAGTCCCAGTACAAATGACGTAAGTTCTCAGCACCAAAAATCCATTCAACATTTCCCGGTAACCAAATTCACCTTTGACATCAACAGAATGCAAAAGACTTTACCGATTCGATAGACAAGGCATGCGAAGAGTCGGTAAATGATTTGATGGCAACGATAGCCAAACTGGATTCAAATGGCGTACAGGTTCTACCGGAAGGGCGAGGCAAAACGACATCGCCGCAAGTACATTCGTCGACGGATTTAACATTACCGGCCGATGGTAAGTTTTGTGCGTAAAATGACAACGAGAATTGATGTGTGACACGAACCAAATCTTTTAGCCGACAAAAGCGGTCAGAAAGACGATCCGAATGAAGATTGGTGCGCTGTCTGCTTGGACGGTGGTGAGTTGATGTGTTGCGACAAGTGCCCCAAAGTATTCCATCAGAATTGTCATATTCCGAACATCAGTTCGCTGCCAGATGAAAGTGAAACGTGGCAGTGCTTATTGTGTGTTAATCTGGCTGAGCTACCCATCGGTAAACGTTTTTCTTATTTTTTGTCTCAGCGACAGTGAATCTAAACAGCGAAACCTTCTTTCACAGATCCCGTCGGTGAGAAACGAGACAGCGGTCTGACCAGCAATGAATTGAAAATTATTCAGAGAATTTGTCTCGAGCTGTACTGTCAGTACGAACAGAGCTTACCGATACGGGAATTGGAGCCGATTACTAACACTGCGTACTATGAAATCATCACCAGGTGAGTCCTTGGCCTTTTTTTACCTTTTTGAAACGAGCAACGGATTAATGGGCTAGTTGTCAAAGCCCAACTGAAACGGGAAATTCTCACAAAAAATTTCCAAATTTCCAGCCCAATGTCGCTCGAGATAATCCGTTCGAAACTGGACCCCATGTACAATGACCACTACAAAGACGTAAACGCGTTCATCAACGATGTTCGTTCGATATTCCGCAACGTTTATCTATTCTATCGAGTGAGTGTTGACAATCGAACAAACGAACTCGCGAACTGTATCTCTAATCACACGCTCAATTTCCATGCGCAATTGCAGGAGGATTCAAAGGTCTACGCCAGCATACGATATTTGGACGAATTTTTCGAACAGCAGCTGGCCAAATGGTTGCCTCACTACAGTGCGGCGAGCAACAACTCAACGAACATTATTGCCGACGAGCCAGACATTTATACCGGAACGAGTGCCAAACGAATTCGCACGGATGATGATGTGTCCATAGTACAGTAGATGGAACGGTTTTAAAAACTGTTGTGACTGTTGTGACTCGCGTCACCTGAGTAGGTGGAAAGATTCTTTGGTTAAGTGAAAAAATCGTTTTGTTGTTTAATGCTGCTCACCAACAATATATATACTCTACCGTGTAAACGGATTTGTGGTTGGTACATGGAAAGGGTTTGTCGCGATCTCAATATTTAAGTTTGTTTACATTCTCTCTCTATCACTCTCTCAGTCTCTGTTCTACATCGAACCGTGAAACCCGATTTCGAAATCGATCTACGCGGTTCAACGGATTCTAAATGGATTGCACAATCGCTCATTGTGTGATAACCAATTCGGGTAGACAAACTTCAATCACCAACAAACCATTTCGGTGTCCCGTAGATTCGATATTTATGCGCAAGTCATTTTGAATGATGGAAAAGAAAAGAAATTGAAATTGTTACGAGCTAAATCATGACATTTGAGGGAAAAATTAAAATTTTAATCTACGACGGACGACGAAAGTGCGCTACATTTCAACAGCGGAAATGATGGACAAATTAGCTTGTGGATGGAAATACAAAATTGTTGTCAAGTAAGAGAAACTACAAATGTGTCAGAACTAAAGTTTAAAACTGTTTTTACAGGCGTCTGCGCCGAAAACCGTTCCTTTTTTCAATGAAACATTTTTTCGGTGCATTCAGTCACGTTTTCGCGTCCTTATTGACCTCGGCTTCGCCTCGGATCAACAAACTTCACGCGAAAACTCTTCTCCGTTCTTGTGCTCTAAATATCTGTTACAGTCGAGTTGCCAGTCATGCAAATCCATTGAGGGTGCTCTGCGAAAGTCTTCTGCCATTCAATTAAAGATCGGCAGACACAGTTTGGGTGCTGTTTCATTTAGCGGGAATCGGGAAATAATCAAGGGATTTCACAACACTGAATTATAAGGCAGAGCTTCGCCTAGTACGATATGCGTGTGACAGTCTATCTTCAAATCTTACGATATTTCGTAAAACTTCTCGTTAATACATATTCTGCCTCTGTGGTTCTTCAATCCATGATATCGTGTGCACCCTGAATTTTTCACTTTTTCAGCTTTACCGCTAGTCTGAGTACGAAAACATTCGCTCCGTACCATCTTTTGTTAACGTTGTTATCGTTGGTCATGTCTTACAAATCTTGAAATTTCAGACCTTTCCCTTATGTCCTTTCAAGTGTTTGTAGGTCATTATTTTACGTAGCAACGGACTACTTAATCGGTAAACGGTGAATCATGAACAGTTAAATGCAGAAAGAGGACATGTAACATTAGCGAATTATAAGAAAAATGAATTTGCATTCATTTAGCCTCGTTTCGAATAGATCATCTACAAGTTACGGTACTTTCAAACCTTGAACTTAAGTTTCGTTAAATGTTTCGTTCATTCATTTGTATGAGATCTTGTAACGCGGATGGAATTTTTTAACGTGGACGACAGCATATCAAACGTACTTGAAGATGGACAAGCAACAGTACTTAAACATAACCACAATTTTGAACAAAGACAAAGTCATTCGTTAAGTTTTTATTCCTCCGTGATGTCTGACAATTGAGGGTAAATTAAACATATGTCTGATGTTTCAACGAGAAATTTAACGAAATTCGAGAAATTTAACGACATTCGAGAAATTGAACCAAATTCGAGAAATTTAACGAAATTTTGCGAAATTCGAGAAATTTAACGAAATTCGAGAAATTTAACGAAATTCGAGAAATTTAACGAAATTCGAGAAATTTAACGAAATTCGAGAAATTTAACGAAATTCGAGAAATTTAACGAAATTCGAGAAATTTAACGAAATTCGAGAAATTTAACGAAATTCGAGAAATTTAACAAAATTTTGCGAAATTTCACGAAATTCAACGAAATTTTGCAAAGTTTGTGAAACTTAACGAAATTTGACGAAATTATGAGAAATTTAACAAAGTCCGAATTTTGCAAGTTTTACAAATATTAGACCATGTAACTGTATGTATGATTCTTAGAAATAGAGTTGTAACGTCACAGTGATGTTACGAATTGTGACGAAAAGACAAAAAATCCCAACAATAACCTTAAAACTTTTGAAATACAGCTATAACAGTGCTTGGCACTAGGCGACCGTTAAACGAATTGAGTAACAGACGCAATGATACGACTGTCACATCGGAAAGAATTTAAAGATTTCAATCGAAAACGAGTTAAAGATTTCTCTCACTTTATCTATGAGATTTTGCGAAAGAGCGGCGAGAATCTTCGAACATTTTTGTATACCCTAAGCAATGTATACCACTGGTAACTGTTACCAGTCGTGTTAAAAAAAAAGTGACTTGCTATTTTACCGAAAGCTAATTTGTTGGAACTTTCTCGTGCGTCGATTTTGTTTAGATAATTAAATGTTACGCAAACGTTATTATTATAGAGACTTACAGGTGTAAAATTAGTTTGAAACGAAAAAAGAAAAATGGAAAAATCGAATTTTGTTTAGTTGTTTAATGCGACCGAGGAGAGTGTATGTGTGCATGGCGTTTCTTTTTTGTTTAAGTTATTTATTTATCCACTTTCAACCCAACACCCCATTATTCTCTCTCTCTCTCTCTCCCGCCAACCCACATCAATCAAACATTATGATATATGGGTTATGTTAACATAACCAAAATGCAATTCACATTATTATACAGCGAGAAGGAATTGCATTAATTTATAGAATGAAACTGAATTTTCGTCGTAAAAATAAAAATAAATTTAATTGAATGTGTCAATAATCAAACAAACCAATGGATAGATCTACAACATCAATATTATGTAACGTTTAGTAGAACAAGTGAAACATAACTAGAGGATAGAATCATTTACTTTCATCGGGTAAGACAATTTAATTTATCCCAATTTATTGGAGACTTTTCTTTTATTATAATCGTATCCGATAGGGCCGACAATTTTATGTAATTTTGATTTCCTTATCAATTTATGATTTGTAATTTGATTGAGCGATTCGATTGTTTGGTCAATTTATTGCAAAATGAATTTATTAATGAATCAAATTGTAGTTTATAGTGAATATTGAATGGTTAAACACTTATACTACTATATATACTATGCAGAAGTTAGACATTATACGGCAACTTTTTCCACTCATCAATGAAAGTTAAAGAATACGAAGAAGAAGAATGAGAAAATATTTAGCGTTATACGAACCATAAATTTATCTTTACTTTATAATCCTCAATTTAACTAATTATTACGGTTTATGATTAAAACAAACATTTTATGTAGAAAATACGAAATAATTCATTTTAATGAGCAATGAAATGAATGAAAAATATTATTCTGTTTAGCGAGTAAAATCAAGAGACATGGAATAATCGACAAAAGAAAAATGAGTAAATGTAGTAGGAATTACTATCAAAAAAATATTTTAGAAATAAAAACAACAAAATATTGTACCTAAATTGCACGGAGTTTTCATTTTGTTTCCAGTTTCCCATGGGATTGAGGTGAAAATTCGCCGACATGAGTATCATCGAGTTGTTGAAGAAATGCCGAGGAGTGCACATTTCTTCGGAAACTTTTATTGTTGACTGACTGTAAGTCAGGGTTCGTATGCCGGAAAATACCCTAAAATGTTTGTATGAAAGGTTGTATGATGAGGGATTCTTCTGACAAACAGAAGACCGAAATGGGACGCATTTTCTGTTTGAATTTTTTATATGGACCCAGTAAGTTATTCGACCCCAGAAGCCAAAACCAGTTTCAAAAAAATTCTTCGAAGCTTGTGTGGCTAGTGTGAGGTGATCAAAAACCGAAAACTTGCACTTTTCTTACATATTATTCAGATTGTCGGATTAGCTCAATTAAAAGACAAATTTCTTAGTTTTGCCAATATATTTCGTTCTCACTTCGAGTACATCATCAGGGCTGTAACAAAAACATTTCCTTGATAAAAACAACATATTATAGCTGTAAACAGAGACACAGCGTACCTATGTATAACTACATTCGTAACAAAATTACAAAATTGTATGACTTCCACGAACACAATTTCGAATTACTACGAAACACATTGCAGTCTAATGGATATCCCAGCAAATTGTAGCATCTTCTTATGACTTGTTTTTGTATTTTATACAGACGGAACATGCACAGCAATATTGTTATGGACAGTTTTGTAATTTTGTTACGAATGTAGTTATACATAGGTATGCTGTGTCTCTGTTTACAGCTATAATATGTTGTTTTTATCAACGAAATGTTTTTGTTACAGCCCTGATGATGTACTCGAAGTGAGAACGAAAAATATTGGCAAAACTAAGAAATTTGTCTTTTAATTGAGCTAATCCGACAATCTGAATATTAATTGACCAGCTCACAAAAAATTGAAACTTTTCTTACAAAAATTTATCCAGTTACATAAGCCGTACAGTGTCGTGTGGGGTGTCATTAGAAAGGTAATTGCATGTACTTCCGGGGCAAATAGGGTTTTATTTTCTAAATCTCGGAAAGTATTTAAATTAAATGAAGTAATAGACTCTCGGTTGGTGTACTGGTAATATGCTTGCCATCAGTGAATCAGAATTCGTCAGAATTCTTTTCAAAAATAATCAATTGATTATTGTTAGTAAGAAAATTGAAACGAATTCGTATGCGACCAAGAGCCACGATTAAATCTATAAACTCTGTTACCTTTCAGATTCTGAAATTCAGAATATAGTTAAAACTGTCACTTCATTATTTTTAAAATGTATTTTGCTATGCCAGACAACATATTAAGCCAAATGTCGTTGCTTATTTCGAATTTCGAAAATTCGTCTATTTTGAGCTAATCTTAGTAGCTTTGCCACAGAATAACTAGAAATAGACGAATTCCGAAAAGGCTCAAGAAAGGCTCAAATCTACCGAAAAATGAGAAAAATTCGATTTTTTCAATTTCGGAGTATCATACTGACCACCCTGTATTTTTAGCGAATTGACTTGTATGGAGAGTCTTGTGCAGAATACAATACTCTGACGAATTACCGAAGAAACTATAATTTAATTTTTACTACTTTCCGCTCTGTGATGGTGAAAAAACACAATTTTTGAGGTTGGAATGCCCATAACCCGAGAATGACCAAAAATCAAGCGTATCACCCAAACTATTCTTTATCAGTGACCTATTTGCCATCGATTCCAGCAATAACATGTTGTCGACCCACCCGTTCCCACGCCTTGTTCCATAGAGAGTGTACTAAATATGTCGGTGAAATTTTGCAATTTTGAGCAGCTCAATCCATGTAAACCATTAGGCAACACCAAAGAACCGCATATGCATGTGTGTGTTGGAACAAATATTGCAACCTAAACGTAAGCCAATGCAAATTCGGATTGTATTGTTGTCCATGACTGTTCCAATGTTTGATGATGGTATTGAATGTAACCAGGCATTTGATTCTTTACATTGTAAAGCTTCGAAACGTGCTACGTCCGTTTTCGATGTAAACTTGAAGTTCTCTTTCATTATTCGTTGAGTGTTAATTAAATCCCAGTTCCTATGCAAATGCTTGGTAGAAGGTGCTTGAAGATCATGTAAACTTTTCCATTTTTCCAAAGCTTCATCCAAATGAACAATAAAAGTCGTCTCTTGAAAATTGAGAATATGAGAGACATGACTTTTAACTCCAAATGAAGAGCTATGATTTATGATTTAAGTCAATTCTAGCTTCATTAATAACATCGTAAAAATCTTTTCAGTCTGGTAGAAAAGTCCGAATTGTCGAATATAGAGGATGAGACACTGGCATCGTTATTTTCATTTTTTTTACAAAGCCAACGTCTTTACCACCTTAATAAATGTACTTTGTTTGCTAGAGAGGGTATTGGCATACCTTATTTAAGTTTACTACTGCCTTGGGAAGGGATCAGTGGAAACAATTGACGATGACTACTTCAAGATCACTCTAGCCTCAGAGCACCACTGAACCGTAAGGTCGAAACAGCGTCTGCCTTCTTTTATCTAATTTAAATCGAATCGTGTGGGTAAGGGAAGAGTTTGATTGTTTGATACCACATCATGAATAAACCGATGAATATCATCTGGGTCCATTACTCGTTTCATTCAGATTGTCGACCCAATTTAAGTTCTAGTTCGAGAAAACATATTCGTCACACACTAATCGTGATCATTAAACTAGTGCCACGTTTGTTGCTTTAACGGATTCATTTCATTTTTCATGTGCCTGTTACAGTTTTATGTAAGTGCGTAACACGACTCTTGATTATAATTACAATATTTGACAAACGAAAGTATTCTTCTCGTGTCTCATTTAACTGTGGTCCGATATGTTTCCCGAGCAATAAATAGTTATTTTTACCATCTTTTACTGTTATACAATTCTTTCCACTGCAGAATACTCGTAATTTGTTTACCCAACCACTTATTGGGCACGCATACACAAATAGTGGTAACAATTGATGATTTCGTCGGTCATCGTTCGAACTGTTAACAAAACAATTTTTTTTCATTTAATTCTTCACTTATCGAACATACATCGAACATATCGTTGGTCCACAAAAATTAGACATTAGATTTATAGCAATATGGTTTCGCTGGTTAGGCCATCATTATTCGTAATCGTAGCATCGGTTTTCAATTCGTTTGTAGTTTGTACGGACAAAGAGTTATTTCTGTCGCGAAAACGGCGCTACCTTACATTTCCCGAAGAAAGTACACTGCAATTGGGTGAGTTTAGGACAGAGAAAAATTAAATTGATCGATTGGGCCTGTGACTGACGTATTTTACATTTTGGGATAGTTTACGATCAGATCATTGGCGTTGTGGACTTCACCAATCTCTTCATCTTAGGTAAAAAATTTGATTATTTTTCGTGAGTCATCAGTGACTGTGATTTGGATCCAACTGGATCCATGTTTCGCATGTGATGAACCGGGTAAAAATTGATGGTACTCTTTCACCACACTTTTCATATATTAAATTAGGAATTACATGTGCCATGGCTTGGCAATTGCCGCACGAACCATTCGATGAAGATTTTCTGAAAAATCAATTTCTGAATGATGATGAACCGAAGCGGAGAATCGATGAAAATGTCACCGATACGTCGGTGAACGACTACCCAGATCGGAATTACAATTCACTAGACTCGAGCAGTTGGAACGAAGTGTTTCAAAGTAACAAACTCTCATCATCAGCATCATGGGATGACAGTACCAGGTTTGTGTGTTAGTGGGCGCACCAGTCTTTGGGCATTTAGCAGTAGTCGGACAAACTATCTTATGGATGAACAAATAATAGGTGTTCGACTACTGGTAAATGTACTGCTGATGCTTGTGCTCCAATCTCTCATCTAAGTAAATTTCCCCTTCGCCAGAAAGAAATTCTCGTACCAGAAATTCAGAAAACCAACGAAAAAACATTTGGCATATGCGGCTATCGGTAAACGCAGCATACCGCCAACGAGTAAATTTGATCGGTTCTACACTAACCATCACCGCACAACGCGGCACGTAATCTACAAAAAAATCGAGAAATTCTTGAATGCGTAAGTACGAAGTCGTATAGTTCATAGGAGAGTGTACAAGTGATTAAACCGAATACTACGCTTCTAGTCGTGGAGTGCATGGATCTGATTGTCTGCGTAAAGCACTCTGTGAAACCAGTCAACGACAAGGGAATGAGAAGCCCGGAAGTTTTGTGGCAGAAATCATGAGAGTGATATTCAGCTTGCCGGTACCGAACGAAGATACCGTTTATCACGGTCCGAATGAACGTGATTATGATATGGCGCATAATGCTAGTATTAACTGCTCCGAAATGTATTCAAAGTGTAAAGAGAGTTTGTGGAACTTGGACTTTGTTTAACTTCAATAAAATCCAGGCGACAATAATGGACGGTGAACTTTGTGAACGTTTGTGTTTGGTCTTTTATTATCGGTATGATGCATGATAACGCCATTGAAGTACAAGATTTCGACACGAAAAGCATACAGTGCAAGGGAAACGAAAACTTATAAATTAGCGTTGAGTAGACCTACGCTCTGGCCGCTATTTCATTTCTTGTTGTAACAGTACGGCCTCACCAAAGCTTCGGATGCCGTGACTACAAATGAGTATGTGATCTAATACCAAATTTAGTACTGTCCTGAACATCAGGTCTGGCTGATTGATGCACGCGGAATAAAGCCGCACCCGATATCGTATTGGTCAGCGTTTGCGCACTTTTCGTAACCGATTCGTAGTCAGTGTTGATTTTGAAACCATTTCCATCGCCCGTATTGAATTCTTTCATAAATCGTTCAAAAGCACATTCAACATCACTAAGACCATTATTCACTACACTTACATACGAGGTCGTTGCCAATGGTTGTCGTCATATTTGTTACGAACTCTCTGAACTTGTTCATTAGAATAGGTAACACTCGATCGAAATCGTTTATGATGCCTTCCGCACTGGGATCATCTGCTTTGACCTGGCTCAGAACATCTCCATCAATTCCGATCGCTCCAGATGACAGAATTTTTGATTGAGAACTACTGAATGCAATAAGTTTTGCCAGAAAGCCTTTCTGAGAAAGGTCTGAAATTTGCTGGGAAGTCTATTCAGTGCTGCTACTATGTCATCGTAATATTTTTGAAGTCCCTCAATCCAATTCGGTAAGCCTTCATTTGAAGTAGTAGATTTTTTCCACACATTATGAGGAATTCTTTTGAATTTCGACTGACCGAAATCGGCGCTATTTTTTCCGGGACTTTTTTTATATATGCCTAGTTAGGCCTTGGTGCCTAGGCCCCAAAACCAGTCTCAGATATTTTTGATTTTCCATACCTGGCTGGTTGTAAGTGGCCAAAAGTCGAAAAATGAGGTTTGGTAGTTCGGATTTCATTTCAGTAAGGTGGCGAGGACACGGGCGTGTATGGGTTCGTTGGAAAGCTGAGGTCAAGTACTCCTGGGGCAAATATTAACTTCATAAAATTTGCTGATAATCGGCCGAAAATATGACTTCTGGAAAATTTCTCAGAATCGATGGAACCTCCGTGAACTTTGATGAGAGCTGTGACCTCACTAATGCAATTATTTGATTAAATTATTACTTATTATGAATGTGGAAGGCCTCAGCTTTACAGCGATACGCATATTTACTAGTTTGGCGGAGTGAAACACACAGTTTTCATCTGTTACGTAGTCACGTACCAAACTACTAAATATGGATATCGGTGTAAAGCTGAGGTCCTCCACATTCATAATAAGTAATAATTTAATCAAATAATTGCTTTAGTGAGGTCACAGCTCTCATCAAAGTTCACGGAGGTTCCATCGATTCTGAGAAATTTTCCAGAAGTCATATTTTCGGCCGATTATCAGCAAATTTTATGAAGTTAATATTTGCCCCAGGAGTACTTGACCTCAGCTTTCCAACGAACCCATACACGAGCGTGTCCTCGCCACCTTACGGAAATGAAATCCGAACTACGAAACCTCATTTTTCGATTTTTGGCCACTTACAACCAGCCAGGTATGGAAGATCAAAAATATCTGAGACTGGTTTTGGGGCCTAGGCACCAAGGTCTAACTAGGCATATATAAAAAAGTCCCGGAAAAAATAGCGCCGATTTCGGTCAGTCGAAATTCAAAAGAATCCCTCTATCTGTAGTACAGATTCTGTACTGAACGGTTCCTCGTTCTTAATCTTTTAGTCGCAGCTGTGATGGACTAGAGACAGTTCAGATTTTAATATTTCTGATGGTTTTAAGTCAGAAGGAAACTTTGGTTGTCTCACCACAAGTAGCAGGGTGATGAGGACATTTAACTTCAAAGTCATCTTCGAAATACTAAAAAAATTGTGTCGACTATTAGAGTGAACTCGCGTCGGATTTTTTCTAAATTTTTGTAAGACAGAGAGCTTATCGTGTATGCGCCAGCAATTTACTCATTAAATGTTGTTTTGCTGTGGTCAAAATTGCATTTTACGTTTTATCTAATACACACAGACTGTGCGTGTCTGTTCTTCTATTAGATGAATATTTTTTCGCTTCCAAGCCTTACATGCAAGGACTGGCTGCCAGAAAGCGCTCAAGATTACCATGCACTTACTCATAGCTAATTTTGTAAATATTGTGAAATCACTGCTAAATCGCTCAAACAAACAATCATTTCACAAGCTGTCCATTTGGACTGAATATGAGTATAATGTCCATACTCACCACTGCTTGTTATATTTACCACAAGTAATTCTATATTCACCAAAACTGTAGTCACATCACGCAGGGCCTATTATTTGGGAATCGATTTTGGGAATATTTGGGAATATTTGTGAATTTTCCCAAATATTCTCAAAAATTCCCAAATATTCCCAAATATTCCCAAAATTCACAAATATTCACAAATATTCCCAAATATTCACAAATATTCCCAAATATTCCCAAAATTCACCAATATTCACAAATATCCCCAAATATTCACAAATATTAACAATATTGATTCCCAAACCATGAGGCTGATGAAATCACAGTAGGCACTGCGTTTCTGTTATACAGATAGATGACTTGTTTTTGTTGTATGAGTTAAAACATAATCCTAAGCGGTAGCTCGTATCACTAAAGCCTCCAAATTTGACACTTGTCAATTCAGTGTTCATGCTAGTAGCAGGGCTGTGCCGTAACACATACATTTTTTGGGGTACCTCCAACGCCGCTGGCTTAAAACACTTTATTATGTATCACAAATTTTATAAGCATCCACTGAATCGTTCAAATTTTATTTAAGTCTACGTCCACCTGGTCTTAAATTTTTGTGAATATTTGGGAATATTTGGGAATTTTGGGAATTAATTCCCAAATAATAGGCCCTGCATCACAGTGAAAAACATCCTTTCCATCAAAATTTGTTCTTGTTCGTAAGAGGTTATTAACTAGGACACTTCTGCTATGATCCTGTTATTCTGTCTCAAGAAATACAAATATTTTTCCATGTGGTTAGTCTGTCTATTAGACAGAGCGTTGCAGTTATACTATAGTGTAAGAAGCTAAGCAATATTTTCAATAGAAAGAATTTTAGGGGAACTCAGAGGTAATGCAAGTAGTGCGAAAGCTGTCTTGAGGGGAGGGTCAGACAAAAGCCTGCGTGTGATAGATTTTTCTTCTTTTGTATTTCAGCTTGCGTGGGGGAATAAGAGGTTTCAAAATCATTTTCATGCGAGTCTTTCCATTTAGTTTTGGGCTAGCTTGCTGCAATAAAGACTTTTATTCTTAGTGAAGACATCAAATCATGAATGTTTACATTTACACTAAGCATTTTTGCTCCGTGACGACGGATTTTTTTGAATTTAGCATTTTTGCTCCAAAACGACGGCTTTACTACTGCTGCTCAGGCCGTTAACAAGGACCAGTACGTAGTCTAATACCAAGCTGAGTACTACCAATGCATCTTGAACGTCTGGATTGTCCAACTGACATTGAGTGAGCTGAACGTCACCCTTCAGCGATATGGTGTCTACGAGCTTCTGTACACGTTTCATAACCGGCCCGTAGTCAATTTCTATTTTCCTACCTTTTCCATCACCTTCCTCGAACTCTTTCACGTAGCGCTTAAATTCACATTCTAGATCGCTAATAGCAGTTTTCACTGCACTCGCCAGCTCACGGCCAATTATTTTCGTCATGTTTTTTACCACTTTTCTGTACGCTTTCATTAGAGTGGGTAGCACTCGATAGAATTCGTTAATGATACCACTCGCACTGTGAACGTCTAGCTTGACCTGGGCAAAACTTTCTAAAATTCCAGTCGCACCCGATGAAAGAATTTTCGATTCTGAATTGCTGAATTCGATGACTTTAGTCAGAATCGTTTGGAAAGTCGTCTTCACCAAATCAGCTGGTCCCGTTACCTCTCCGGGAAACGTACTGAAAGCTGAGATAACATCATCGTAATACTTTTGAACTGGTTTCATCCAATCCGGTTCAGTTGTACTCGAACAAGCCGTCTTTTTCCACACATTTTCTACACTGAACGGTTCGTCTTTTTTGTCTTCTGCTGTCGCAACGCAGATGGTCTAGAGTAGAGACGTTTGAGAGGATGATGTTAGAAGAGAAGCGTAAAGGTGGTTTCACTTACAGTCAGAAAAGTGATGAGGAGACCTAACATGAAATTCATTTTCGTAACACCACAAAATGTTTCCACCAAGTATATGGGATGTGACTGTCTTTGATTAGTGTAATTGCCTTTTTATCAGTTTTCCTGTTATTTGCAAAAAAAATTATTTTTATTTATTTGGGTCGCCAGACTATTTGTGCTGCGTAAATTGTGTGTCCAAGATTTTTAAGAGCAATTATAGTAACAGCGTGTAAAATACATGTTTTAAAAATAGAAGCTGAATAGTCCAAGTTCAATGAAATATTGAACTGACTGACTTACCTTTAGGGAATGGGAACTTGTGACACATATTGTGTAAACTGTAAAATATTTTCATGAGCAATGAGTTTTTATCTTTGCGATCAATTGTTGTTGTAATATTTATTTATTATTTACTGTCGTTGCACGACAAAGCTTATTTTTCACATCATCAATAAGTTCAAGGTTCCTTACAATTCAAGGCGTTGGATATGTTGAAGGTTTTCATTGGGGTAGGGAAGAAAAGTGCACCTTCTGCAACGCTAGAATGCATCCTCATATTTAGAATTACAGAAATTTTGAACACGTAGACAAGGTTCAGGACCAAGTTTATCACAGATGTAGCCTTGATACCACGTAGACTAATAGTAGATTATGCACCTCTGTCTAAAATGTTTATTTTGACGATTTGGATTTTGTTCCATGCATTCAGCGTCGGCTCGGTTCATAACTTCTAAATCGTCAAAATAAACTTTTTAGACAGAGGTGCATAATCTACTATATAACCTGTTCTTTCTGAACCTTGATCGGTTGTTGACGCTTACACAACAATAGTTATTTGTGTAACAAGAATCGTATGGAGGTATATTATCGCACTAGATGTAAGATTGCCAATCCGAGGTGAGGCCGAGGTTGGGAAGACGTCGTGTTGCATACAACGTTTTATGGAATGAAGAAAATCGAATAAATACCGAGGATAATTTCAGTGAGACTTCAGTAACACATGGCTTTTATCGCACTAGTGCAAATCCTTTATCGCACTAGAGCGATAAAATACTCTCATACCACATCGATCACAGGTGGCATAAGTTACAAATATCATCACTGAATTGCATAAAAGTATGTTATTGGCATTTGAGGGGAAATGTCGATACCATACACTTTATTGCATAAGCAAAAAAGTGAAGACGATGTAGCGGAAAAGGCAATTCTCCTGTCAGTTCTAAAAATATTCGTTTATGATTTCTGAGATAACAGAAAAAAGCATTGAGAGAGGAAATTTTCATCTGCAAGGCAGAATTTCGTATATCGACACAACAATTGAATGCTTGTGTTGGTTTGCCTTACAGATGAAACAATGGAAATACAATGACAACGGCTCTCTGCACTTGCCTTTTAATATTAAGAGGCATCGGTGCTTAGCTAACATTGTAGCAAACATTTGTGTGCCCCGTATTAACGAAATTTTCATAAACTGTTCAGTTTTCTCAGAGCTGGTCAAATTGCTGCAACTAAAACTAATTTTTATTTAAAGCTACCACATTCGTGGTCGGAATTGCAGTCGTTCATATTTCTAAAAAGGATTCTGGTGGAAAGATATCATTAGAAGTAAACTAAAATCCAGTATTTAAAAAAAACCGCCCAAATGTATGCTTTTCAGCAAAGTACCGGTGACTCTTAAGGAACGTAAGCAATAAAATACTGTTATGATCCGAACATATGTAAATGTGCTACATTAATTGAATTTTTTAAAATCACAAATCAAATGTCAGATTTGATGAAAAAATTTTGAAAAAAACTTCTTTCGTTGATCATGACTCAAACATTAATTTTCCGTTAAAAAAAATATGAACACGAGCGGTCTAACTTTAATTTTCATGTCATTTCATTTCCGTATTTCTATTTCGTGGAGAATTCTTCACATTTTCACAGATCAAATTAACACTTGCACACTACACTTATATACCTACGATGTATAGTTTCAGTGCTTAATCATGGTTTCATGGTGTCAGGAAGTTTGTGTCTTGACTGTGTCAGCAGTTGATGTAAAATTGGTAGTTAATTTCAGTGTAGTAATGGTCAAAGTATAATGGACAATCATCATACTTACAAAGCAAAAATGTACAAGTAAATGGAGCAATTTGAAAAATCGTGCACCGTGTTGACTCAGTCGATTTTTGTAGCACACTTAGCCTAAGTTTTCCACTTGAGCGGAGCGAGTTTAGAAATATAGGGACGTGTGCTACAAAAACACTAAACCTCTTGCGATTGACATCATAGATTGTGAATTTTTTATTTACCGTCACTACCGCAAATATCAGTGATGCGTGTCTTTTGAGCTGCAAAATTTAAGAAATTAAATTTTCCATGATAATACCTGCCGACAGCGTCTATCAGTGACAGTCCTCAAAAGATCAAAATGCTCAAAATCCACAATCATGCGAAATCTGAAGGTATGATAACGTACGGACATATCATTTGGTATCGATAGTAAGTAAATGCAGGAATAAACCAAGGTAGATGTAGTATGGTTGACTATGATTAGCTAGTGTTTTACAAAATATTTTCGCTATCTCAAAACAGAGGGCCATAGTTTCTATTCCAATTTTTGTTTGTAATGAAGGTAGGAGTAAGAGATGTCGTCTGATTCGGTGGTATATGACATTACCTCCACAATAAATGTACCTTGGTTAAATCACTCCATTCTCATATAAAGAGGCGTTGAAATTTGCATTTCTGTTAATTTCTGTCATTAAAATTCATATTCTGAGACGCACTTTTACCTTTACGTCGTAAATACTCTACAACAACCTCTATTAGAGGAATCATTGTTGACGCATTCTGCGAGAGTACGCAAAAAAATTTTGACCAAGAAAATTTTGACTTAAAAAAAAAAATTTACCGAGAAAACCTGGCAGATAAAGTTTCTTAGAAGTGTCTTCCTCAACAGCTGCCACGCGACGCAGATTTTTTCGTTAAAATTTTTGTTGTAAAGTTTTACAGTCAAAAATTTTTGTGTACTCTCGAAGCCTATTTTCATTATCAAAAGGATTTTCTTTAGATTTTGGACAATTTGGATACGATGAAATGTTCGCCTATATTTAGTTGTCTTGTTCGTAGCGCTGGTCGCTTCCTTCTTTTTAAGAAGTACAAACTGCGTCAGGAACTCCGCTATCGCTACGCTCATGATCACACGTGTTAGAAATTACTTCTAAGTTTAAAAAAGCACACGCGTAAATCGTTTATTGATTCAACTGTTCTAACTGTACAGTCCTATTTATTCAAAACATTATTAAGAAAAATTCCAGACCATTCGTGACGCAAATGACAATCAATTTGTTTAAGTCTACGAGACTATAGTGGCTTCCAATTATTTTCAGCTTAAATTTCGTTGGATGATTCCGCTTTTGAATAAACTTAGCTTAACTTAGCCCTGATTGAGACTATCACCTGGCCAGAGGATGCTCATTGAATCTTCTTTTGGTTTACTGATGAGATCGTCAATATTCTGTCTATTTTTTCCTGGATTCGAAATTGTATTTACGGTGACGAAGATTTAGAAGAGATTAACTGAAAATTCAACTGATGAATATGTCTACCCTTTTCCAATGAAACTGCCTTCTGATTCAGTTCTCTTTTCCTGATCATTTATAAAATGTTTGTTTTAATATTAAAACAGAAACAAAATTATTGAAATTTGAAGTCGTTATTGCTGTCTGGATTATCAAGGTCCCCTCTTTTAATTCAATACTTCTACATTCAGCTGATGATTCGGCCTTTTTTCGTTTGTCAATTCTTTCTGGTCCTCTATTTCCCGAAATTTCAAGAAATTTTAAAGAAAACTTTAGGAGATAGGCCTCTAACGGTTGTCTTACCGACAGTGACGCACATGTTCAATTCGATTATTTCCAGGTCCTTGTTTCCTGCTCATTGGAAGACGGCTAAGGTCATTCCGCTGCACAAGAACTCGCGAACTCATTCGCTCGATGACTACAGGCCGATAAGTATGTTGCCTGCTCTTTCTAAGGCACTTGAGAGGTTACTGAAAAGGCAGATGATTCGTTTCATGGAAGGTCGTGGCCTTCTGTTCAAGTTTCAGTCTGGTTTTCGTTCCGGCCACAGTACGACCTCAGCTCTCCTCCAAGTCACGAATGACATTAGAGTAAATATGAGTAAGAATGTTGCCACTGTTCTCCTCCTTTTAGACTTTTCCAAGGCGTTCGACTCTGTTTCGCATGATCTGCTTCTAGTCAAGTTGCAGACGGAGTTTGGTTTTTCGCAAAATGCAACTCGGATGATGAGTAGCTATCTCTCGGGTAGGACCCAGTCAGTGTGTGTGAATGGGTTCCAATCAGAGTTACTCAGTGTTCGTTGTGGTGTTCCACAAGGATCGGTATTGGGTCCTGTCCTTTTCTCAGCCTTTATTAATGATCTCCCTGGTCGATTGCGTCATTGTAAGAGTCACTTGTTTGCAGATGATTTTCAACTTTACAAGTCGGTCAGTGAGAGTAACATTTTTCTTGATATGGGACTGTTGAACTTGGATCTGGCTGGTGTGTCGGCGTGGGCCAAAGAGAACCGGTTGAAGCTCAATGCAATAAAGACTAAGGCCATTGTGTTCTCGTCTGGTAGTTGGGCTAAGGATATACCGGAGGTTGTCTTTGAAGGGGTTACAGTAACCTACGTTTAGTGTCAGCGAAGGTTTTCGCTGGACTCCGTAATATGTGGCCTGTCGCTCGTTCCTTGCCGTTGAAGACGCGTGAGCTCCTTGTTAAGTCCTTGTTGTTGCCACATCTCACGTATTGCTGCCCAGTGCTGGGTCAGCTTTCTGCTAGCTCGAAGAAGGTTTTTGAGAAGTCGTTCAATGCTTGTGTTCGGTTTGTTTACAGCATTGGTCGCTATGAGTCAGTTTCGGGCCACGCTGCTCGGCTGCTAGGGAATGACTTGTTTGTGTATTTCGATTATTTGTCATCGACGTTTTTGCATAGGGTCATAATTTCGAAGCAACCTGGTTATGTGTACGATACTTTTGGAGCGTCGAGTAGGACTCGCAACCTGATTTTGCCGCGAAATGATAGAGATGTTGTGAACGGGTCTCTCTTCGTTCGGGGTGTCGCCAAGTATAACGCTCTGCCGGCTGTAGTGAAGAGTAAACTTTCGGTAACTGGCTTTAAACGTGTTTGTAAGGCTCATCTAGGGCTCATAAGCCACTAGTGTCTTGCAGTCAATATGTCATTTCTTTCATTTTTCATCCTGTTCATCTTTTCATTTCATGTTTCAGCTACTCACACTACCAGATCGATCGATGCGTTGTTAGATGTACGGCCATGAAGCTTTTTCTTTTTTTTTTTGTCAGTGTCTATAGACACTATACTGTTCACTAATAATTATTCTTCGGTTCTTTTCGATGCATTAATTGTTTAAAGGAAGAATGATTTGTTTGTAAATTTTTTTTTTTCTTATTATTTACTTGGATTTTTGTTTTTCATTCGGACGATTTCTTCTCTTAAACGCAATCATCTACAAATTTTCGCTATTTTTTGTATCGCGTTGTTTTTGTTTCGCGTATAATATGTAATTTTATAAGGTAGATCACCTTACACATATTTTGTCATTAATAAATCAATCAATCTAACTGGAAACACGGACGGTCGGAACCACAAAGTAACGTAGGATTTTTCATTTCGTTAAAAGTATTGAAATCGACCAATTATGGGAATGCAGCTTCTTGGAACATTTATTGCGTGGCAAAATCTTAACTTACAATAACGTGTAGCTTGTTGAACTCGTACGGACGCCCAGATTTTTTTTAAAAGCTAATTTGGAGTAATACGGATGCGGAATTGGCGAACTTCAATATTTGCGGTTCTGCAGTCTACGACAATTTTTTTTTCCTAATGTCTTCCAGTTATAGGACTTGCGTCACCGGCGCTCTGCTAACGCGCGCCCATGATTTCTATATTGACGCCACCTCCGAGTAGAATTCGCACCCTTTACTAAGTTTATGTGCAATTTAAGCAGATTGATCGACGCGCCTTTTGTTAACCAGTCCGAGCCAGCCACAAAATTATTCTTGGAACGTGTTGCAGGTCTTAGTTCTTTGTTAATTCTTAAATTTCAATCTCTCTCAATCGTATTGAAGGACTTACGCTAATGTATAAGAACTAATTCTAATAATGTCCTTAACGGTCTGAGCTGGAAATGAAACCCCGGATATCTGAAGTTCACCCACAGTATAAAAGATTTTGGTGAGTGGGAAGAGGTTAGATTTTGCTTCGTCATCTCACCTCACACCAAATTCATTGTTATAGTATCCTGCCTCACTCCGAGACAGCTTATGCATAAAATTTACAAGAGAAAACGAAATAATTTCAGTTCTTGATTCAATTTATTGATTCAGCTTTTCAATAGGTGAATGAAATGGGCCTTATATAATAGACATCACGCTGTGTGTCTATCCAATTAAGCGCAATGGTTTGAGTAATCCTTGAGTAATGCCTTGAACACTATTCGCCAATTGCTGAGTAATTTGACCAACCGATTTGAACACGGCCGTCAATGTTGAGGACAGTTTACTGGACGAATTGTTAAGTGTTCGTAAATGTGCTCGTACATTTACCGCGTTTGAAACAGTGTTCACGACGATAGATTCCGTAATTTCCTGTACGAAAACTCCTACCGAAACGACGATTACATGAAGAACAACAGGTTCTTCACATTTTTGCTCCAATATAATGGCTTCACTACTGCTGCTGAGGCCATGAACAAGGACCATTACGTAGTCCAACACCAAGCTGAGTACTACCAATGCATTTTTAACGCGTGGATCTTCCAATTGACATTCAGTGAGCTGAACGTCACCCTTTAGCGCGATGGTGTCGACGAGCGTCTGAACACGTTTCATAACCGGTTCGTAGTCAATTTCTACTTTCCTGCCTCTTCCGTCACCCTTCCGGAATTCGTCCACATAACAAATGAATTCACGTTCGAGGTTGGTAATGGCAGTGTTCACTGCACATACCAGCTCAGGGCCAACTGGGCACGTCAAGTTTGTTACCACTTGTCTGTACGATTTCATTAGCATGGGCAGCACTCGATAGAATTCGTCAATGATACCACTGGCACTGTGAATGTTTAGCTTGACCTGGGCATAACTTTCTAAAATTCCAGTCGCACCCGATGAAAGAATTTTCGAGTCTGAATTGCTGAATTCGATGACTTTAGTCAGAAGCGTTTGGAATGTCGTCTTCACCAAATCAGCTGGTTCCATTACCTCTCCGGGAAAGGTACTGAAAGCTTTGATTACATCGTCGTAATACTTCTGTACTGGTTTTATCCAATTCGGTGGGCATGTGCTTGAACAAGCCGTCTTTTTCCACACATTTTCTACACTGAACGGTTCGTCCTTTTTGTCCTCTGCTGTCGCAACGCAGATGGTGATCTAGGGACGATTTAGTGGATGTTAGAACAATTCAGAAAACCGAACAAAATTTTTTTTTGACTTACAACAGTCAGAAAAGTGATGAGGAGACCCAATTTGAAAATCATTTTTGAAAAACTACAAATAATGTGTCGAAGGTGTGGACGAACCAATTGAATATAACTGCCTTTGAATAGTGTAATTTCCTTTTTATCTCATTTTTTTTCAGCTATTTGCAAAGTTTGTTAAATATTGGCTTAAATGACAAAACATTCTTCTGAATAAGACGAAATTGACGCCGTTGCTACTCGGATCGTTAGTTTACTCAACTGGCCGTTTTATTGAATGTTTGGCTGATTAGCTTATTTATTTTGGGTTTCTTTTGTTATGTTTTTGTCTTCATAGTTTACCTTACAACACCTGTATCACAAGAAACGAAATGCGTGCGTTTGTTCGTTTATGTTTTCGGTATAAGCTATTATACCCGGCTATCTTGGAGGAGGAAATGTGAGCTTCTTTCGCCACGTAATTGCTGGTAATTTTCCTTGAGTTATGAAGCAAGAAAGAGAACTTAACGTGTGGGGCATTTTATGCGATGATATGGCAAAGTATGTTGAGATGGCACAGAAAATATATTTTAAAAATTTTCCACACATTCGAATATCTTTAGCCGTATTTCTTTGAACATCTGTGCAAATGGCTCAATTTAGATCACCAAATTTTCTCTAAAAATTGCATACTGTGTGAATCATCATTGAAATGTCGTGTTCAAGTTTTTCAAGGCAGCGAGCGAGTTAACTTAAATTAACATAATTTTTCCAAACTTCATCAGGTACCGTAACTAGTTGAGTGCGCAGCGCAAAGCGCTGCGCTCTTAATACATGACTTTGCAACAATCTAAAAAACAATGCCCGAAGGGCATCGTCCTTTTTAAAAATCTAAAAAGTAGGTAGGAGTGTTTTTTAGGTTGGAGAGATGGGAAAAAGTCGAGTTCGGACCTAGGTTAGCACTGAGGCCGCACCTCGGACCTAATGATTTTATCATTGATTTCGGTAGTGCTTTTGATGCTGATTCAGGAAATGTGGGTCAAAATTTTTTTTTATGCGTCACTTGGCCGCTAGGTGGCTTCAAAGTCGGAATTTTTGAAAGTTAAAATAGCTGTCACTTCGCGTAAAATCAATGGATTGGCGTGATAGTTCCGTCTAAAGGGTTTTTGTGGTCGGCGCTTCCAATAGAACACATTTGAGAGCCGCCAGAAGCCTGTGAGCTGCCGCAAATAGCAAAAGACTGCTTTTTCTCACAGTTTTTCTCGATTTTCTCCAAAATTTGTCGATGGCCACTGGAAATACCTATCGATTGATGTGCATATCAAAAAAATCGTCGGAAGCGTTTTTGAGAAATGTCGAAAAATGTGCCAAAACATAGCAACAACTTCGACGTTGGTACGGCGACAAGATGGCGTCGTAGAGTTTTGGTTTCTTCGGAGAAAAGGTTCACACAAGAAAGTTGAGGAGGGTCCCAGAACAAATTTTTGATGGCCGAGGTCAGTAGACCGATTTGAGATTTTAAGTCACTCGATGTTCCAAGAGTCTCAATGTGCGGCACCAAAATTTCATTTTACAGTAGAGATCTTTATGTCACTTGGATTTTTTATACAACATTTCCCAAAGTTTGGACCGTCAATAATCTGATCTAATCTAATGTAAACAGTTGATGCTGGATCATTTTCCTAAAAGAATTCGAAAATTTCAATCAGTGCATCTTTCGATGCATGTTTATGAATTAAATTAAAGATAAGGCCTATCAATTCCACAACATTTCGTCATCAAACACTAAATATTTTATATTAAAATATTTGAGTTTCGATTCCAACTCTTACTTACAGAATCCCATTAATACAACGAACCATTTTGTAAACATCAACAATATTTTTCATTTCGCTTTATCAATACGTCAAAATGGCAGTACTGAACGTACTAGATCAACACTGATAGAAAAGTTAACGCGGTGGACGTGTACTGTACGTAGTGGACGTGTAAATTGGCTGGCAGACAGTTATTTTTGGATCGAACACCCCACTTACCAAATACACAACTTGGAACCTCGGAAGTAATATACTATTACATCGAACGTTAGTACCGAGCGCTTGATGTGTAAATTGTCACTCGAAGGAGCAGTTGCTTTCATGCTGAAGGTGCATATAGCAGTTAGAGTAAGTTACGTCCTTAATTAGACATTTTTATTTGGACGGGTGAGAAGTTAAATTGTAGCTCGCGCCTTGTTTATTTCACTCGAGAAGTCCATTGAAGACATGACTTAGCGCGTTAATGTTGAGTATTGTTTAAGAAAGGAATTTTTATTCAAAGCAATGCAAACGACAAAATTTACAATTTCCGCTTTAAAATAAAAGGACTGCCACCACAACGAAAAAATTATTGTATAGAGTGTCGAGTCGACTGATCGTTTCTAAATTCCTTTTTCCCATGTACGATTATTCGTCAGATGCCAGGATCTTTTGCAAATCAAAACTTCTTACTAACAACGATCCACCATCAACTGGCAGCAATACCCCAGTTAAGAAGGACGCTGCATCACTAGCCAAATAAGCAATAGCTGCCGACGTATCGCTCACTTCACCAGTACGACCAACCGGATGACTTGCCTTCAACGCTTGAAACAATAATTTCATTTTCTCAGGTGACAATCCCATTGAGCTGCCGACCAAAGGAGTCCTTATTACGCCCGGATTTATTGAATTTGCCCGGATACCGAATGGTGCCAAATCGAGCGCAATGTTTTTTGTGAATTGATTGACTGCTGCCTTTGAAATGGAGTATGACAAAATGTTTGACTGGAAAAAATGTCTGAATTGTAACAACGAAATATCAAGCAGAAGCAAAGCACTGCTCCTAGCATTAAGGTACAAAACATTCGGAGGCTGAAGAAATCACAGTACGTTTCTTTTGTTTAGAGAAATGACTTGATTTATGAGTTGAAACATACAACACAAGCAATCCTAAGCGGTAGCTCTTATCACTAAAGCCTCCAAATTTGACACTTGCCAATTCAGTGTTCATGCTATAGGAGCAGTGCTGTGGCAGAAGCATATGGACTGACTTCACACATCAGTGCCGCCACACTGGCTGTATTAATGATGTTTCCTTTTGTTTGCTTCAAAAATGGGACAGCTAATTGGGTCAGCTCGATAACACCCTTTACGTTAACAGCAAAAAGACGATCGAATTTATCCATCTCAAAAGTGGTCACGTCATCAAAATGGGCGATCCCGGCGTTGTTAATTAAAACGTTCAATTTTTGGAAATGTTTGATCGTCTCATTTATGATGCGCTTAGCATCAACTGCAACATCTGCTACAATCACTAGTGGGGTTGGACTTCCAGCTTTTTTTATCTGTTCGGCCACGTCCAACACATTTTTCTCGTGACAGTCGACCAAAGCAATTTTTCCACCTAATTTAGCCAAATGACGACTGGCATCTGCTCCGATTCCAGAACCAGCTCCTGTGATCAAAATCACTTTGTCCTCGAAAATCATGGTTCCTTCTGAGGCTCTAATAGGCTAAGTGTCTGTTTCGATAAATTTCTTACTGCACCGAGCAACGTTTACCGGCAACTGCACGCTGCAAACTAAAATTATATTTGTCCCCAGTAAAGTCTTATTGCTCGAAAGATGGAAACGTGAATTCATTAAGTAGTTGCCAGAACAAGATGTCGACCGCATTTTTGATTAACGCGATTAACGTCGACTCATTTTGTAATTAGTAATTTTTGCAACTAGTTGCGAAAAGTGGTAGTTTTTGTCACTAGACGTAGCTCGCGCCTAGTTTATTTCACTGGAGAAGTCCATTGAAGACACGACTTAGCGTTAATGTTGAGTATTGTTTAAGAAAGGAATTTTTATTCAAAGCAGTGCAAAGGACAACATTTACAATTTCAATTTTAAAATATAAGGACTGTCACCACCACGAAAAAATTATTGTATAGAGTGTCGAATCGACTGATCGTTTCTAAATTTCTTTTCCCCATGTACGATTACTCGTCAGATTCCAGGATCTTTTGCAAATCAAAACTTTTCGGGTCCTTGGTATGAAAATCCATTTCACCACTAGTGGTGAAAAGTAAAACATTGAAAAACCTGAGAAGAAAAGACCTTTCGATCACCACCCAAATCACGCATGAAAAAGTTCAGTCTCCGCAGCGCAGTTGCAGAAAACTAGGTCCCAACTTGTGGATAGGTCGGGTCTCTTGATGATCCTAATTTAATTGGATATTCGACTAGTTTATGTTAAGAGTCAATGCGCCAATTTCTCACACAATTGGAAAACAAGCCCGCTCCGATATGATTGAGTTGTAGCTCATTCGATTCGTCGTTCAATTCTAGCGAACAGGTATCTGCCATTTTTTTTAAAACAAAATCCAGTTTGGTTGTAATATGTATACATGTCATGTGATGTCAGATGGTGTTTAATGGTTATTTATGAAACAAGAATCGTATGAAGGTATTTTATCGCACAAGATGTCGATTGTCAACCCGAGGCGAAGCGGAGGTTGACAAGACATCATGTCAATTATCAATTATCAAATATCAAATCAATTATTTTGTTCATTTAATGCATTTATATTTTCTGGCATAACTTTCGAATAGTTGATCACCCATAGCTCATCTTGACCTTCCAAATGTCAAATGGATAACTTTTAGAACCTAAATTCTTCACTATTTTCTCACTATTTCTCACGGGAACAACACATTAAATTATCAATTATCAACAGAGTAAAGTCCGGTTTTTCTGGAATAGTTTCCAGAACCTTATCCCGACATAGCCCATTTTCGAACTTAACTCAGAAATCCCTTTCCTCGTCGATAAAAAAAAATCATCAAAATCGGATAAGAATTACTCAAGCTATAGTCATGACAAACAAAAATATGTTAC
Source organism: Bradysia coprophila (assembly GCF_014529535.1). Lineage (NCBI taxonomy): Eukaryota > Metazoa > Arthropoda > Insecta > Diptera > Sciaridae > Bradysia > Bradysia coprophila. Next base: position 4,913,973 of record NW_023503493.1, on the reverse strand, counting down.
AAACAATTACGTTTTTCATCACATTTCATGCATGGTTAGGTTACAAATATTTTATGGTATTTTCTGGCGTAAGACCCTTGACTTTCAGTCAAGGGAATAAATTGTATTCGGGAAATTGATGCAATTTACGATATTTTCTTCTACTGGTCGACCCTGTACTGATTTCATTAATTACTTATCTAGCGTTTGGTGTATCTCGTAATAAATATCTTAATGAAAACAATCATCTCTTCTCTATTATCTCTGTACCACTACCACTCCCATTTCCATTTTAATTACTTTCATTAATAGATGTTCTTTGTTCTTATCTGTCATTTACATAGTAATAATGGTCTTTGATGGAAAACATTGAATTAAATAGTATTTTTCGTTATGAGTGATGAAAAGTTGAATTTTTCGAGTGGTTTTCTAGTTGAGTTTTACCGAGGCGAAGCCGAGTAGGGCAGGCTTACGACGTGTCCTGAAAAATTCTGCTTTCATCAAGAGGTACGAACGATGTTCTTTGTGAGGAAACCACAACACATAAACAAAGATATCACTCTACGCAAACTCTAAAACAATTTCATCAATTATCATGCACACACGATTGTGGCCGAGTTCCGTCCACCATATTAAATTTGATCAATCGTATAGTCATGGAAAAATTCAATTAATTCCTTTCACGCACTATAAATCGTGAAGAAAAGAATTTTGTGCACCTGACAGCTGAAATACGACATATTTTGCTATGATTTTTTGTTATGAAATGTCAGGTTTTCCCGAACGATATAGCGCGGTGTTAAGGAATCTCGCGCCGCGTCATTCACAATAATTCACAAAGTGACATCTTCCTTATACAAAATGTGTCAAAATGTGAATTATTGTGAATGACGCGGCGCGAGATTCCTAGCAACCTATAGCGCGCGGGAAAAAATAGTACATTAGGTTGCTAGGAATCTCGCGCCGCGTCATTCACAATAATTCACATTTTGACACATTTTGTATAAGGAAGATGTCACTTTGTGAGTTATTGTGAATGACGCGGCGCGAGATTCCCTAACACCGTACATTACTATACCAGTGAAGTAATTTGATATTTCGTATCCAGATCCAGATACTCATCGTGATACGAGATATCAAATTATTTCACGTGTAAAGTATAACGTTTTACTTTACGAGCGAGGGAAAAGGTTTTCACTAGTGAGGGAATAGCCACTTTACTTTACTAGTAAAGTAAAATTCATTTCTTTACGATTTATCGTGCGAGAACGGTTTTGAATGAATTTTTCCATGACTATTCGATTGAACGAATTTAATATGGTGAATGTGAAGTTTGAAATTTTTCAAGAAAATTGATGTGTTTTGTCTATATCAGTTGTGCACATAACGTTGTTCGTACCAAGACAGGAAATGACGATTTTTTTCAGCACCAGTCCTAAGTCTTCTTCACGGGCGAAGCGAAAAAAGTACTATTTTTCCCGCACGATATTTCAGTGTTGTCCGATGCACAAAGTTACTTTCACTGCTGCTAATCCGTCTCTTTGAGAAGTCTGAAAAATTGATTTTTTCGCAATAAGTGACGAAAAGTAGGACTTTCCGTTGCCTTTATTGCGAAAGCGTTGTATACAACACGATGTTTATTGTCACACTCAGCCAACAGCCTCGAGTGACAATCTTCACATCTAGTACCTAAAAAAGCATTTATCACTCGGTTGTATAAATAGCTATTTCGATCGTAGTGTCGAAAAGCGTCGAATTATGATCCTAAGGTACAAAAATGTGTTTTTAAATTTAAATGATTTCCCAAAAGGTATCGTACGTGATACCACAGATAGCCCACAATAAAAAAACAGCCCAAAATTTAAATGTTTTCTCAAACGATCGAACAAACTTCTTCTAAAATTTTACCACTCAATGATTCTGTTTGATTCAACATTTTGATTTTATTGCATTTTTCAATTAAATTTTCCTTCAAACAATTCGGGTGGGTAAAAAGTAAATATTTTCGGATGACGTTTTGTGTATAAAAATGGTTTGATTGTACAAATGCAGGAAAAAGGCTGTGTGCTTTAGAGCAGAAATCGCCGATCGATCAACGTTTTCCTTGAAAGATTCCATTTGACCCCGAAATGAGTTACGTATTGAAGGACCTGTGGTAAGGAAATAGATGTGTCAATGAAAAGAAGAAAAATCTTTCCATTGAACCGTACCTGTTGAACACCGGCCACACCCAAGATACCAGCAACATAACTGTCGGTCAACACGAATATCCATATGAAAACCATCAATTCGTACAGAAATAGCACGGTGTCGTTTCCGTAAAATAAAACGTTGTCGAACGAATGGCCGGAGTCGAGGTAGAACACACCTCTAGCTATGTACGTACAAAGACACAATTTTATATACTTTGAATTGGAAGTAGCTCGCTACATTGATACACTTACTATCTGGTCCATTGTTGGAAAACTCAAATTCGAGCACTTTTTCGATGACCGATTTTTCTTGAACGATGTATTCAAGATCCTTCAATCCCTGGCGACATGAAATTTATTTGTTTAAGATTATCTGGAAAAAAAGCTTCGTCTTCTAACTCTTGTTCATCCAGACTCACATGATCGATGAATGCACCCAGAAATCGGTTGATGTTGTAGTAGACCGAAGCAATTTTCTCTAAACTCTGTTCGTACAGTTTATGTCCCACTTCAAGTGTGTGGTGACTTTCAGGACCATTTTTCAGTAAATTGTGCAGGGGGATTATCATTTTGTCGTATAAAATTCTGGAATGAAAATTTCGAGATTTTTTCAGTTCGTTGAACAGACCAAAGCACCTAGCATAGTAGTATTCAATATTGGTAATGTTGACAATATTGAGCACTCTCGTAATTTATTCCTCTATTTGACATATGCAATATTCTGCTACAATGCTAGGTGCGTTGTCCAAGTTCGTTGGCATTTTGTATACCTCAAATTTTTCGGTGCCTGGAAACTGTAAGTTTGTTGTTCGGAACTAGGCAACAATCCTCGATGGCCGCATATATTGTCTTCCTCTCGTTTCAATTGTAGTATCATGGAACACATGTCAGTGTCAGAGAAACCATGCGGTGATCTGTTGTGTAAATAGAATTTAAAGAAGTGAAAATTTCACCTCTACATCTTCAATCTTTCGTAAACGGCAAGCATATCGAAAGCACAATGTTTATTAATTGAATGAAGTAAAAGATTTCCCATAAATGTCTCGCAAATTGTTAGATCTAAAGGTCAGGGCATCAATATTGGAAAATATTTTCGTAAATCACGGAACTCGCGTAAATTTGAGAAAACTCGCAGAAAATTCACGGGAAGTCGAGAAAACATTTTCATTAAAAAAAAACCCTGAAAAGGAGTAGCAGAACCGACAAACTGCCAATATGCTTTGCTTCGATTCGAACTCGAGGAAAATTGACTCACCTGCCATGTATATAATAACCAAACGTTTCGTGTTTCAGTATAAATAGAGAAACGTTAGCCATCGAACAGACATCGACGAACTGTTGCACCGAATTGTTAACGTATCTTTCGTGGAAAAGGAAATTGACCAGTCGCTGTGCCAAATAGACCACCGTGAAAATAATAATTCCCCACGCAATCTGCAGCGTTTTATTGTGCGAGTCGAATGTCTCGATGTTCACCATTGAACATTCATCGAATAATCGATGCTCAAGGTTTAATATCTTGAACGGAAAGGAAGAAAATTTTTTAAATTGAAGCAAAGTACCAACCAGCGCCACAAAAACACTCACAACAACCGTGAACAGAACGATGACTATATGAAGAAGAAAGCAAAATTTTCGTTTCGTCGTCAATTTCAACCACTCATTTGCTATGAAGTAATTTCTCCATGCCGACACGCCGTCATAGCTTAATTGTTTACTCTGTGAAAATTCGGCGGGTCATTAAGTTGCGTCTATAAAATGCTAGGCAATTGTCTTACGCTTGAGCTTATCGACGGTGTATCCAAATGATTTCGGGGATGATGATCAAACACTTTAGGCCGTTCCCAATCGATCAAAAATATGTCAATGTGACTTTGCTCCCAGATCAGGTGGATAATACTTATTGTCTTGAAAGGGTTAATTGAACGTTTGTTTTATACTTAGTCTACTCCAGCATTAGGTATCTTACGATTACGACAAAATGACAAGAAGATTCTCTCTATAAGGAAATTCATGAATCTATTCAGACAATCAGGCCCATAACCTGATGAATTTCTTTTTCCGTTTCTTTACAGAGAGAACCCATTGTAGTGTCGATATACCTTCAAAGCAACAGCCACATGAATGAAAACTTCAACAACGTCTTGTTCTTTAACTGGAAGCAACATTTTAACAATGGACTGCGTCCGCACCACTATCAGTGCATAGATGCTGATAAAAGTTCCTTGCGCGAACAGTGCATTTCCTACGTAAGAGCATAGATACACAAGAAATTTTACAAAAATATCGACGTCATAGTATTGGCGTTGTTGTCGTGTTTTGTAACAGTATGCTCGGAACAGTGAATATATAAATGCTGTCACAAGCAAGATGGATAGGACAATCTGTGAATAAAGATGGAAATTATATCCTGTGTGGAACGGGAGCAGCATTCGTTCACTCACATCAAACATCGAATTGAGATCGTAATTTTTCACGAATTTTATTTGCATTCGGAAATCGACGTAAACGGAAAACGATTTTCCATTTAAATTGGTAATGTTCACCTCACCGTAGTTCACTTTTAACAACGGTACAGATATCCGATTCGGATAAGTGGTATGATCGGTGGTGATGGTGAATATCAGTTCAACGTCTTTGGCATAACGGAAGCTCTTAAAGCGCTGCAGTTCATTTCGGTCGTTGTAAGTCTGTTTCCGGAATGTGCTATTCCGGTCGGTAAACGTATCCAGTAGAAAGAATCGCTTCACCAGTTGCCATTTTTCTCGATTATTTTCCTAGAAAGCAATTGGGTTTGGCCGTTAAGGAGCCGTCGTCACGCTATTTTATTTTTGATCATCCTCCCGTGCGTCACGCAACAAGGGTCAAAGCTGACTAAAATTTCTTGAGTCGTCAAGTTTTCCTGTACACACTTCATCATTTGAGTACGACCCCGTTTTTACTCCGTTTTGGTAGCCGTTTAGAGAATGCGCATGCGCAGAAAGAGAATATTCTCTTTGCGCATTATGAAAACGGAGTGCATGCGATCCACGCTTATGCTTAGTTTCCTCTTACCAAAAAAGTACTCCGTGAGAGAGCCGTTAGAGAGCAAATTGTCAAGTAAACAAAGAAAAAATTCAAAAAATTCAATTTTGTCTCTCACACGGAGTACTTTTTTGGTAAGAGGAATCTAAGCATTAAGGGTCCCCATTTTCAGTCCCCAAGTGCAGAGAGCAAAAGATAATAAGCAATCGAATCAAGCAACGCTATTTGTCATACGGGAGAGGATTTTCCCGTTATTTGCCTTATTGCCATTTCCTTAGCCACATTTCACTTACCGCATTGTGTGCGAAGGCATTCCGTATCAAAACTGGCACTGACTTCAACAAATGCAAATTATTTTCGGTGTAGTTCAAGTACAAATCGTACAGCAATGGTTCATTATGTGTGGCAATCAGGTGTTTCAAATTAACGGAACAAGTCTTTACGAAACTCTTAGCGAATTTAATGTGCGTGTAATCCATGGTCGACTCGTCACAAAAATTCAAATCGCTCACGGCCAGTCTCTGAATCGTTTTCAATGTGCCATTTACGTGAAATGCAGTCAATAGCATTTCAATTCCATTTCTCTGAAAAATCATTTGGATTAATCGTATCGAGTCTTGTTGAACAGCTACCACTTACCACATCATTGCCATTCACACTGTAGTGATGGTCGAGAACTTTATCCATTTCGTCGATGGAATCCTTTCCTTTCTTATAGAACAAAAGTGGAGTCATCTTAAAGTCGTTTCCATTGGAAATGATCGATGTTTGTGACGTGAAAAATAGACTGCACGGTGAATTCTTGTCCAAATTATAATTAGTCAGGACGCACAAATTTGCCAAATGATTACAGAACCGAACGTCTTTCATCACTTGACAGAAGAACGTGATAAAGTTCAGATCCTTGTAGACGATAGTCGGTTGCAGGTTTGCATAATTTGTGAAATCCTTAAGCAGCGCTTTCGGTATGCAATACTCATAGCGGAAGAAGAAGTTTAGTTTCGTGTTGCAGGTACAATTTTGATCGTCTCTCTTAACAATTTGTACGATTTTCGATTGAACGTTTGAGTGTGTCTGTTGGATGTACTTAATGGAACATGTGGATTGTGTCTTGTTAGCTTGGCATATAGGTTGTTTCGATGAGCTATCGTATTCGATGATAGCCGTTGTGTTTTTGTTGCAAGAGCATGTTAGATCTACGACACGAAAATTAAACAAAATTAGCGTCGATGTGGTATACTTCGATCACGCATGTTAACGTGGGGCAAGTTTATTTAACATTTGAAAAACAGGCTGAGCCGCTGAACAAGTGGGAACGGTTTTTACTACATCAATGAACTTCTAAGCCTTTCGCTACTTAGGCAAAATGGTTAAAACTGAAAGATACTGTCTGTTCTCGATATACTGATAGCCTCAGCTTTCCAGTGATACCATGCATACATGCATAGGTTGGGTATATGGGTAATAAAACGACGATTACTCTTTTTTGATATGACAGTCAGAATTGGATGCTATGCGAAAGTAATTCATTACATGAGGCAACAGGTTTCATGATAAAAACTCACTCGTGTGTTTTTTGAGCAACTGTCACTGTGACTGTCTTTTCCACAAGTGAGCAGTTTAAATATCCGAGCCGAAAACGAGGTTTACATTTTCACTAAAGTTGAAAATCAATTACCGAAGCAAGTTGGCTCGAAATCCATACGAGTGAATTTGTGAGAATCACGAAGCTGTTGCCGAATTAATCGATTACTTTGCAGGATCCAATGTGTTCTCGTTTATTGATTGCCTAATGCGAAAATTTTATCAGACGAAAGAATTCACATAAAATGAACCGAAAATATTCATTCATGGACACAGTCATGTAATGTTAAACTTTCGCATGGGGCAGGAAATAAAATTTTATTTTTTTGAGATTACACTTGCAGACGTTTTTTTTTCAATCAGCGTGCCAAAGCCGATGTGAGATAGTAAATCGCTTCCAAATTTTACCTTGAAATGTACTGACTGCCTGCAGTTTGTCTAGTTTCTACCTTGCACTAACGGGGGACTGAAGTTTCAATAATTTCGATAGACAACATAATTCTAAGCAAAAAATTATTCTACACTAGCGATAAATTATAAACATTTATATTTTTAATTAATTGTTTTCTGATTTTCAAATATCAGTCAAACATAAAAAAGACTATACGCCTATATATGCCTCTCTTTTCTTCTCATGTCATTTTTTCTTAATTCTCTCACGAAAAAGGTATGCTTTTGGGTTGAATTTGGGTCGTAGTCGTAATTGAAGTATAAATTAAAAGTCTAAAACTTGAAAATTCGGCACTAGTGTAGAACATTTTTTTGTTTACAATAACATTCTTAATCTAAATACAAAAAATGTCAAAAGTTCAACGTCCCACTGGTACATATACTTTGAGCTGCGTGTTTAATTGTACAAGGATAGGTGGCTCCTTGTTTTGGTTTGGTGCATTTGAATTTGATTGGTAAGTTTCACTTCATGTGTAGAATCAGTCAAAATTAGAGAGAGACAAGCGAGTTCTTGTTGTAGTTTTCAAGGGGAAAACAACACTAGCGAATGGTGGAAGGGTTCGGGCGAATAAAGTTAAATAATGTGTGAATCAAGATGATAAATGCAGACGAATAATGGGGAAATAGTAGACGAATGGTTCAACAGTGGGATAAGATTTTTCATTGCTGTTTCCACTTGTTAGCGTTAAATTGTGTCAAATTGCCGTCCTAACGTCGTATATATTAGTTCATCTCAGACTGACTCATCAAAATAGTAAATTATAACCATATTGCAATAGAAACGTGATGTCAACCGTATGAACTTCGTGATTGGCATAAATGCATATTCAGTCAAAAAAAATCCTTAAAAGGTAAATGTGACGCAAGTCCTTTATCTTACGTACAAAATAACCAATATTGCTGAGGATGACGCATTGTGCACCGTACGCAACAGTTTTATTAACAAAAAATTGACCCAAACAATTTGTGAAAGAAAATTTTACAAAAATAAATTTGTGTCACCATTGGAGCCAAGGGGAAGTCAAAAAGTTACTGTAAATATGCTCCGCCATTTTTAAATCATTTTCGGTAGCGGACTTGCGTCACGCCCGCTTGCTAACGTACGGACATGATTCATATGAGCGAAGCGACATTTACATTGCCGTAACACGTAAAATCCATTAAACGAAGTTTGTACAAGAAAATAGTTTTCCTCTACCAGCACACAGCCGCAGATCTCATTTTATTTTAAACGTCCCTTTGATTGCAGCGGTCAAGTGTTTTCAATATTTGAGTCGGTCTCACATTTCGAACATCTTTTTATGAATGAAAAACAAACATAAAAATCCTAAGTAAATAAGTAAGAAACATTTGAGAGAAACTCACAGTCATCGGCTACAATTAAATTTAAATTCGAATCGCACGGTACGCATTTGAAATAATTCACGTCAAAGTATTCGTTAGCCTTGCAGAATTCGATGCGATTATATAAAAAGATTTTGTTCTCTTCGGCTGCAGCTAATTGACCGTTTAACGAAGCGAGAATGAACAAAATCACTTTCATGTTCACACAAACCATTCGATTTTCGATTTCAATTATTTATACCAAAAATTTGAACAAAAAGTTTTTGAATTTAAAGTTGAAAAACATTGAAAATCGACTTTCGACACGGAAATACAACACACACCCGAAACACTAAATTTGGTTAATGGAAAGACTTGGATTGTTTATTTTCCACACAATCTATACACATATTTGTTTGCATATTATTACAAAGCCATAGTAACCACCGTCACATAGTGCCTCTTTGCTAAAAAAGGGGAAAACTCTTTACAAACGCGTAATTATTACCAGACTCAGCCTAATGATATACAGAGTCGATTTGCATATAAAATGCATGGCCCGTGTTCTGTTTTACATCGTAACTGGCATTACTATCGATAAAACATTCAACAATCGTCTTCGTCGAATAAATATAGTTTCACTTCCCCTGTTGTAGGGGAGCAATATTGTACAGAAGAACGGGTATGTTGGTTTTTATATGTCGGTATAGACTTTCAGTTTCGTAGCATTATTATCGTCACGCAATCTAGCTATTAGTGGATATTTATGCAACCTGAATGACTTACCTTTAACCCATTTTTACATATTGTCAACCCACAAAACATTCACAGCCGGTAAAAGCGTATCAGCAGTTTTACTGTTATCGGATCTATTACTTCATTTGATCGAGATTTTTGCATGAGATTTTCATGCGTTCGATTATTGCAAAATCTTTTACTTCATTTGCTTCGAACATTTAAACATTAGTTTTCCTATATACCACCGCATATTGTTCAGAGCTAATTGTTGAGAGCTCATTCCTGAAGTTGTTTATCGATAACAGATCATAGCTGTCTGTATCGGGTTAACCGTTAACTTAAATGCGTTGTCACCTAGAGAATAGAGAGAGAGATGTGAGTAATTGGTGAAAAGTATTTGATTAAAAACGATACATACAACAGGTCAGCGATAGTGACAATTCAAAATTTGAAACACTGACAAAAAAGTTTCGAAAAACTCAGCTGTTGCAGGTAAATTTGTCTCCAGGTAATCTACAATAGCTGCCACAGCTGTAGCACCCCATACAACAAATACAGCTGCGGCAGAAACTTTTTCGTCAGTGAATGTGTACTGAACTTCTGATGCCGGGGAGCAACAGTCTTTCTCTAGCCCTCTTTACTCAAATAGTTGACAAAAATGCAGTTTGTCAAAATAGAGTCTGCTGATAAATGCCTGCTACAGGTGCATTTGGAAGGAAAACAAAAATTCAAATTCGTGTCAATCTTGTCATCGACAATTATGCTCTGTTTTCCATTGCTTCCGATATTCACTGGTGAATCGACAAAACAATGGAAAACGCAGCATAATTGTCAGTGACATCAGAGTTTGTCATTTATTTTGTAATTCGCTAACGATAACCATAGCACCAACACCAACACACACCTAGAACTAGCAAAGAATGGTGCATTATTACTAAGGACGTAATATGAGAGACGTGTACGCATACGAGAGCTTGTGCAAGTTTAGTACAATGCTCTTTTTAAATCCTTTTTAGCAGTGAGATATTTTTCTGGGAGACTAACACATTGTTCACGTTAATTGCATGCCGTAGTTGTTCACTACCCAACTACTTGTATAGTCTCTTTAGAGAAGGCATCATTCTTACAATTTGGAAGGATGACATATCCATTTCACTTTAAAAATTTAGGAAAAGGCTCGCCGCACACGGTGCAAATAGTCTTTTTTTATAACTTTGGCTATTTGCACACGGTGCAAATAGTCTTTTTATAATACAAATTCTATTTGCACCGTGTGCAAATAGCCGAAGTATTATAAAAAGACTATTTGCACCGTGTGCAAATAGCCAAAGTTATAGAAAAGACTATTTGCACACAATACAAATAGCGTCAAACTAATTTAAAGGAAACCAAATTCATTACAGTCAATTCCGGTTACTTTAATCGATCATTTTACACAGTTTTTGTTAATTTTTGATACAAAAACAGAAAATATTGCAATTTTTATTGCAAATATCCAATTAGATTTGAAACTGAGGAATCCGTCAATCAAATGTGACAATAAATGAGTCATAATTCCTTCTATAAAATTTAACGATAAAGGAGTGATACATCCTTCTACAAAATGTAACGATGAAGAAGTGAAATATCCTTCTACAAAATGTAACTACGGAGTAATACATCCTTCTACAAAATGCAACGATAAAAAAGATACTTCCTTCTAAAGAATGTAACGATAAAGGAGTGTTACTTCCTTCTGCAAAATGTAACGAGGAAGGAGGGATACTTTTCTTTAGAAAACGTCACGATAAAGGAGAAATATTTCCTTCTACAAAATGTCACGATAAAGTAGTGATACTTCCTTTTACAAAGTGCTACGATAAAGAAAAAATACTCCCTTTCACAAGGTGCTATCAAGAAGGAGGAATACTCCCTTTTACAAAATGTGACAACGAAGGAGTGATTAATTATAAACGGAGAAATTCTTATAAAAAGGTTTTATAACTTGTATTTTATGTAAACAAACAAAAATTTCAAATTTCTTTTCCCGCTGCGATGGATTATTTGCCTATGGGATAGAATGAGTAATAGAACGAATAGGACTGTCGAATGAGCTTGAAGGGGATTAATAAGATAGTCACAAAACTGTATCTGTATCTGTAACTGTATCTCTTTATCGTTGCAGTTTGTCACTCCTTCCTTACACAAAATGTAACAACGAAGGAGTGATACTTCCTTCTTTAAGAATGCTACTTCCTTTTACAAAGTGCTACGAAAAAGGAGGAATATTTTCTTCTACAAAATTCTACGAAAAAAAATATCTTATGAACGAAAATAAAGCTTCAGTGTGCAAATAGTCTCTTTTATATACTTTGGCTATTTGCACACAGTGCTAATAGAATTTGTGTTATAAAGAGACTATTTGCACATTGTGCAAATAGCATCAACCAAAAATTTAACTCATAAATTAAAAGGTTGGGTCGTTTCTTCGATAGAGCTGTCAATTTAAAGTAACTTTGCTGAAGGAAGTATGCACAGCAGTGCTGTGAAGTATGCCAATAAAATTACGCTCAAAGGTGGCACAAGTCAATTTTTGGTTGCCTTATAATTCACTAAATGTGAACAGCTGATTTTGTTTACATTTAGTGAATTATACGGCGATTATAAGGTCGTAAAGTATGAGTTAGCAAACTGTAAGAAAAATTAAATTTCGTCAATTTTTCTTGATTTACAATGGGCTGATCATGTTTTTCTTCCTTTGAAGTCTCAAAAATCAGCAAATTCCATTTTTCTTATAATTCGCTTATTGGGCACGTTCCCTTTCTGCATTTAGTAATTTATGTGTCGTCGATCAACGCGGAAATAATAAGTCCAATGCATTTGTGTGTTTAGAAACTTTTTATTTTTCTTTCGTTGCTGTTTACCAAAATCTATAATCTATGATGCCACGAAACGTATAAGAATATTTCAGAGGGTTTTTTTTTAAATCTAAATGATAGTGCGCGACAGTTGGGTGTCTTTTATTCAATTCGATTTTTGTTTTGTTTAGTTATTTCGACCATTAAATCGAGAACGAATTTTCGTGGGTTTGTATAATGCACATCAAGGAATTTTGTAAATTCAATCGCCGAATCGCCATGCAACTCGGTTCTGCCTCTGCATCACCCATCTAAACGTTGAGTTTATTAGCCAAAGAACACGACAGACCAGTGCCATCGGGCTCCACATTCAATTGCTTGACAACGCCGTTTTCAACGACCATTGAGTATCGCTTCGATCGAATGCCACCAAGTGGATTCAATTCGACGGTCATGTCAATCAATTTACTGAAACCGGCTGCCGGATCGGCCAACATTCGAACCTTGCCAGCGGCTTTGTGCTCTTTGCCCCATGCAGACATGACAAACGGATCGTTGACGGAAATGCAAATTACGTCAGCTACCCCTTTTGCTCGCAATGCTTCCGATTGTTCCACATAGCCGGGTAGATGAGTCTATGGTGCGATAATAGGGAACGGAGTATTAGCAACAGCGTAATTATATTCGCGTTTATGAACACTCGCGACTAACCTTTGAACATCCGGGTGTAAATGCTCCGGGTACGGCGAAAACTACGACCTTCTTTCCGGCGCATAGTTCGGCAATGTTGACTTTATTGCCCGGTGAATCTTCGAACAAATCGAAACTGGGGATATTATCGCCTTCCTGTCAATTAAAAACGATTTGATTGTGAAATGTTAATGTGGCACCACACGCAAATCAAAGAAATTGTCTTTCGTGCATAGTTGTACAATGTCACAATCGCTAGTCAAGCGAAATTGATAAAAACTTTTAATTTCGTTACATAATCTCGACTAACATAAATCATCATCACAACAGATCAATAAGTCACAGCACACGAAAAAAACGAACAGAAAAAAAAATCGACGAAAATTTTACCTGAATTTGAACCATTTTTGATGTCGAGAATGTTCTTCTTACAATGTTTGCGGTGTGACTGAACACAAGGCCTTTACAAAATGCTTGTCGAATCAAAGGTTGATGCATTACTTATTTAAAAGCGGCAAGTTTTCCGATTAAAAATTTAACAAACTTGAAGAGACACGGCCGTGTGTTGTATAATACGAGCACAAAATGTACAAAAAAAAACCACACAAACAAACAATACAAAACCGGTAACTTAGAGTATGTAAATACAAGTGTAGTACCCGGCTTTGCTCGGGATTATTTTAATGATAAAATGAAAATATTTAAATTTCAAAAACACTTTCAAACGTCAAACATTTTCACGCTTTACAAAAATGTTTCCCGTTCAAAGAACGCATCCACGACGTAAACAGGCAAAAAAAAATCTCACGCGATAAATACCGCATGAAAGCGAAAAATTTCGTGCGCTCGTCCTAACTTATTTTCCTCAATAGTCGGTATGGAAAGTTTCAAGTCTTACAAGCAAACAAATATTAATAGCAATGGCGTTTTGTTGTCACTCTGAAAGGAGACATTTAAGGTGAGAAAATAAACATTTTCTCCCCTAAAATGGCTGAATACCAAAACACGCTGGATGATTTTATGATCTGCAAAGTGGGCCAAAATGCAGATTTTCGCAAAAAGCAAGCATGTAAAAAGTTGTGTTCACCTCGGGGAGAAAATAGGAAATTCCACATTGAGCAAATTTCAATTTTCAATTATAGTTTTTAATGAAATAGCGTGTGAGAAGTTTCCATACAGATCCGAAGGTGAGGTCTGGAATCGAATACGCTAAAAAAGACTTTTAGTCCGTGGTACGAATAGTATTTTTCTCGGTCCAATATGAAATAGTATTTTACATGACTAGGGATAAAAAGATGAAAAGTAGAGTTTTCGTGTGAATTTTGTTGATCCGAAGCGAAGCCGAGGTCAATAAACACACGAAACCGAGACTTTTCATCTTTTTATCCCGAGTTATGTAATGGATTTTACATGCTAAGGGTGTCGAAAGAAGTGCTTGAAACATGAAAAGTACGGTTTTCGACGCATGTAGCATGTAAAATACTATTCGTACCACGGACTAAAAGTCTTTTTTAGCGTGTGAGAAGTTTCCAGACAGAGCCGAAGGCGAATGTACTATTTTGAGTGATATCTTAACCCACTTGGAGAAACTTGTGCTGATTAAAAAAATTTACGAAATCTGCAAAGGTTTTTCCAAGTGGGATAAGTTATCATCCCACAAACCAATTTTTCCTTTAAAAGTAACAAATTTTTGCCTGCTTTAAGTATGGTTTCCACTCAACAAAAAGAGCCCAGTGAGAGAGCCGTGAGAGAGCAAGGTGTCAAATAAACAAAGCAAAAGTTGACGCCGTAAGTGCGGTCGAAATTCAAAATCTTTCTGACGCAAGTCTTTCTAACGCAGCATTATTTTCAACAATGAAGCGTTGAAATGTATTTATCGGTTCACTTTTTCATCGACTCATTCACTTAAAATTCAAATTTTAGGCAGACTTACGCCGTTAATTTTGTCTCTCACACGGAGTACTTCTTTGGTAAGTGGAAAACAAGCATTAGTGGTTTTACTTTTTTAAATGAAGGCTACAAATTGGCGAAGGGTCCATTGCTCCGAAGAGGCATCAATGCTTTGCTCAAAAGTATATACATTTTGGAGTTTTTAAATACTGGATTTTAGTTTATGAAAATTTCGTTAAACTGCTCACTTTTCTCAGATTTGGTCAAACAACTACAACCAAATCTAATTTTTATTTAAAACTAACTTATTCGTGGTCGTTATTGCTGTCGTAGATTTTTGAGAAAGAATTCTGTTGAAAAATATCATCAAAAATGAATTTGCGCTAAGCACCGGTGATGACTCTCAAACTTTATATTATAGATTCTCTTCTGTCAATAATTTCGTCTCACTTGTGTGACGCGGTTTTAAACCGGCATCGGACATGTATTTGTGATGATATTATCAAAAGTTTTGTACAAATACATTGGTCGGATCGGTTTTGAGTATAGGAAAGAGAGAATCGTGGCGGGATTGTTTAAATATTCACGATAGACAATGTCACGCAAATCATCCATTTAATGCACACGGCTATAAGATTCTTTTATTGATTTAAGGAATCGACATTCCTTGTTCTTTTTCTCGACAATTAAAGTAGTAATTTTGAATGCAGGTCCTCCTCTACGACCTCATCATACATATTGTTCTTTTTGTATATACGTATACATGTTGTACCATTGAAGTGAAGTATTTAGATGTTGAGTGTAGAAGTGAAGATAAAGATTCTGGGTTAATGGCCTAGCTGTGCACACAGTTTTTATTGAAATTTCACATCATCTAAAGACGTCATTACAACAGTGCTTTCTTAAATCGATAACTACGACTTAACCTGTTACAGAAGGCTGTCATCTGTTATCGACAACGACCTCGACAACGACAGTATTAATAAACGACAAGCTATCAGATCAGATAGTAAAACGGTTATTGTACTTGCCGTCTGTGACAGGTTAAAGGACTAACTTACTTGTTAGGGAGAACGGAGTAGGGACCAAAGAATCTTTTTCTGGGTTCCTGTGGAGAAGAGAATCAGATACTATACCGTCACAATTAACGTAGTCCTCTGCTCTGAATTCCTTCTCTTTATTTCAATAAAGCTTGGATTGAATGAAACTTATTGGTGGTGGATCTAAGAAACCAAACTTGTGAATGAAGTCCATATAGCGCCTCCACTTTGACATAGAAATATGTTGTGTTGTGACTCTGCAACATTGTAATGGCAACTTACCTCATTATTAAATTTCATACCTCAACTGCTTGTGTTGTGCCTCGATCTTCTAGGTTTTACAGTGAGAAAAATGGAATAAATGAAGCATTTTCGTTTCCAGTTGTTAAAGCAAATCAATGGCGTTCACCTTAGTGTTTGTAAGACGTTTTCACGAATGTTCACAATTTCTAGAAATCTTGAAATCGACGAAGATCCGAGAAAATTCGTGATATTCATACACGTTCGTGAAAACGGTTTCATGGTTACATTGCTTCACATTTCAATGAACTTTCTCGTTGCTTTTTAACAACTTGTAAATCGGCTCGGACTGTTGGATAGAGGACTAACTGCAGGATATTTCGGATAAGACCTTTATCCGGACTTCCAATAAAACACGACTTTGCCTTTCGGCTGTTTATTGAAAAGTGACTAACAAGTTGTTAGTAACAACAGTTTTCATGTCTTGGGCATAAATTACGGAATTTTTCTCGTAATCTAGGCCCTCAGCATGAAAAGGCTTATACGCATCTGCTGTGGACGGTATATTTTAGGCACTTTCGCTTGTCGCCCTCACTTCGTTCAGGCAGCAACCCACGAAATTGCCTAAAATATACCGTCCACACAGTGCCGCCTTTAGCTTTTGGGCGCCATCGGGCAATTGGAAAAATAGGAGCCAATTTTGTAAAGCTACATTTGATTAAGGACCTCGGGCGCCACTTTCTTCCGCTCCACTTCGGGCGCCACGGGCATTTGCCCATTTGACCCATATGGAAAAGGCGGCACGGCGTCCACAACAGATACGTAAATAACTATTGCTCTTAACTCTGGCCACTTAGACCTTGTGATCCATTTAGACTGATCAGATATACATCTGGTCACAGAATTCTTGAATGATAAAGTTCTTCTTGTTTTTCAGTAACTCATTTCCGAAATTAAAATTCCTTTCAGTCGCTTATATGGTTGGTCTCGGTCTTGGTCAAAGCATTGTTCCGAGAAATCGACAGTAGACGGTGTAAAAAATCGTTCGGAAATCACTCAGCTCTCTAAAAATTGTGATGCACCGGGTACGTGTATTCAGTATGTGGAATTAAAGGCAGAGGTTCCAATGATTTTCATTGACTCAGCCAGGTTAGCTTAAGCTGATCAAAATGTTTGGTGGACTCATGATCCGAGTAAATTGGGAATAAATCGACGAGGAATGAATTGCAGATTCATTATTATAAACGTTCTTCTCTCGGCAGGCTGTATAAACTTTGGGAACGTAGATTATGATAGGCGACTGATGCTTCAGCACGCCACGTCAAATTCGTTTTTGGTGAATTTTCTTCTTTCATATGGAAGAGGTGTGCGACGTACATATCTGAACACTGAAGGCGATGCAAATGTTCAGCGGATCATAATAGAAAATACAGAACCCAAGTTTCGGGTGACTTTGAGTGCAGGAAGATGCGGGAAAAGGCAATAAAAACGCATATGAATCAAATCGGTACAATTAGTGAGTGTGTCACCGCACATTCTTCA
The DNA here is from genome assembly GCF_014529535.1 of Bradysia coprophila. Classification (NCBI taxonomy): domain Eukaryota; kingdom Metazoa; phylum Arthropoda; class Insecta; order Diptera; family Sciaridae; genus Bradysia; species Bradysia coprophila. Next base: position 4,896,444 of record NW_023503493.1, on the reverse strand, counting down.
AAATAATTAAAAATTCTCAAATAAGTCGACATTTTTCGTCCGAACATTTCTGACAACAAACTTGATGTAAGCCTACACGCCAAATTTTCCAGTAGTTCAACAAACTAATCCGCGCCGAGTTAATACTGCAAAATACGAATACGACACAAAATTTTTGACTTGGACTTTGCCAAACAAAAACAAATTGACAATATAATAGCATTACAGTTGATCGCTAACAAAAATCGAATACACACAACATTGTCCTACAAGTTCACCACACCTTGCGCTTTGCGTATTTGTGGGGAACATGCAAAAGTTCATCACAGTAGGCTGCTGAACCCACTAAAATCTAATTTTAAATCGCTAGAATAATTCCATAAATCTAAATGTGATACTAAGAAACCACGTGTTTCAATAAGTCCTGGGAGCGATCCTGAAGACATGGACCTAATCTTTTTGGGCTGAACGGCGTACTTTCGTTCACTTTTCCAAGTCCTCTCAAGAAATATCACTAAATAACTAAAGAAATCCAACATTACATCTACATTACACATTGCACATTACATTACATTACATTGTAATGTAATGTAATGTAGCGTTACAAAGTGCATCTTTGATTGTATTAACTCGGCGAGGATTAGTTTGTTGAAAATTGGAAAATTTGGCGTGTAGGCTTACATCAAGTTTGTTGTCAGAAATGTTCGGACTAAAAATGTCAACTTATTTGAGAATTTTTTAATTCTTTTAAAGAATGTGCGGTGACACACGGCCTAATTGTACTGAATAGAATCTTATGCGTTTTTATTGCCTTTTCCCGCATCTTCGCAATTTTGTTTGGTGTGGTGAATATGTTCTCATGAATGTTGAACGAGTATTTCACCACCGCAACAATGTTCTGTTAAAATTGCAAAATTGCACGAATTCTTCAGTGTTTTGTATGTAATTTGTTGGAGGTCTAATAATTTGTGTGACCTCATCAAACCGATGCATTTCCAGTGGCATAGGCAATGAAAAATTCGGTCCAAAATTTCTCGTCCGGGTGCACCCTTTCAAGCCGTTTCAATTCTACAAAAAAAAGTCTGAATATTCGAGCGACAGAATTTTGTTTTTATTTGGTTAATTTTCCAGTAAATGTTTTTTTTTCGTTTACTTTAAAAAATAATTGTTCATCGAAAGTCAAAAAAAAAACTTTTTTTTTCTTTTACTTCCCATTCCATCAACCATACAGTTTTCACATTTGAAAAAAAAAGTTTCGAATTACAAAACGAAAGGGAAAAAAATCAATTTTTTTTTTGGTTCATCATTTTCCCCCCTCAAAGAAATTCTCGTTTCTCTCTCTTTCTCTCTTCGGCATTCCTATCTCATTCCAGGTTCGGCAAATTTTCGTCGTCCGAATCATCCTCCTCCTCTTCCGGATTGAAATCGTCGAACGAGTGTTTCTTATCGGAGAACTTGTTCAAATTACCGAAATCTTCCATAAATTTAAGATTATCTCCACCGGGGAGACCTCCTTCCTCATCGTCAGCTGTAAGAGAAGCAAAATTTGTTTTTTTTTTTTAGATAAATCCGTCCAGTAACAATATTCCCAATCAAATTTTACCGTTGTCTTCATCCACCCATTTGTTAAAGTCTACTTTCAGAAAGTGTGGCTTCTTTTTATCGGTCGTCAGACTGTTCCAGTATGGCCCACTCTCAGCCTATATTTGTACAAGGAAAAATGTTCCAGAAATCTTTTTCCATTTGTCTAACTCAAAGTCTCTCACCTTTGTGATGGTGAACTCGATGCATCTGGCTGTATTTTTGTTTATTACTTTGTCCGGATTGATTTTGTTTAGGAAATTTAACGTCACTTCGTATGTCTTAGTTGCATCGCTAGTGCTAAGTAAAAAAAAAATCGACAAAATTAGTAATGGTCACCACAGTCCCGGAATCTCGTGGAGGATACACATACCTGACACCTTTAAAGTACATTGAACTTTCTGTGAATTTGAACTCGATGTCTTTGCATTCTACGGTTACGGTTAAATAGATGATGTCGGTTCGTTGGGCCCACATTATTGGGGGTGGTACGATACTGAAATCGGAAAATGGATTTTTTTTGTTTTTATTTTAATGAAAAAATTGAAGATCCGTCTGTCGGGATCCTGGAAACTTGTCATCAATTTTCTTTTGGCGAAATTTCTAAAATGTTAGTTTGTCTGGAGCGATGCGCCTGGGAATTAGAACTTCTTTAATGGACAACGTGGGAAGTTTATTTCATCCCATCAACGTTTCGATGGAAAGAGAAAACGCCAACCCGCCGATCCAAATCAAACTTTTCGAAGATTTTCGACCATTCGAACTACAAAATCTAGTCCGGACAACTTTGATTTTACGTTGGATCAGATTATAGACTGAAACGTTTACTAAAATCTTATCAACCGACTACGATCACAAAGGATACCTAAATCCTGATAAACCGATTTGAAATCCGACAAACTGAATTTCGATTGGAAATTGATCAATCGACTCAATTAGCATGGAACGAGTCGAATGTGATTCGGTTTCCCATTTTGTATCGATCTATTATTGACATGTGTTCATTAGTGATTGAACATCATCGAAAGTTCAATACCATGGTGCTGAAGTTAATGAAAAGTAAATTGAGTCGATGTTCGAACATCAATCAAACTTTTTGTTTGGCTTTCGAACACGCGAAGTCAATTAAATTTTTGGTCTATCGATAGAACTCGTTGCTTGGTACAAACATTGGCTCTATACATCCACGGGGGTGTTACTTAAGACATTTCATTGTAACGACGCTTGGTGGTTTGGAAACATTTATAAAAATTAAATAAATTGCAATCTCCTCCAGCCACTCAAACTGACCGATTTCTGTCATAGATAATTTTTGTTGACATGTTTGTCATGTAAATTGTTCGAATCGGCAGGAATGTTCTAGACAATGGAAATTTCGTTAAAAATTAGTGACAGAAACAAAGAGAAAACGAAAGCGGCTGACCATTACAGAACAGCATAAATGGAACCGTAAAATGTAAATGGATTTAATGACCACAAGCGCCATGCACACATCCACCATTCATACATTGTTACAAGAAGCACCACGCGTTGATTTAATTACGGCCGGTCGAAGAATTTTTTTATTTTCATTAATTTTACGTTAAATGGAAACGAATTACATGAACGGTCAGTGAATTGAACCGAAATTGATGAATTTATCGGAAATTAGCATATCCGTTCAACGCTATTTTCGATTGCATTTTACGGTTTTCTATCGCAAAAAAAAACGCCTAGCAAATGGACGATTGGTTTATTCCAGAAAAAAAAACCGCACCACACTCAATTTCCGCAAATTGTTCACAGAAAATCCACATTTCAATTGATTAACGTAAATCGGTCGACACTTACATCGCGTTTGGTGACATGTTTCCAGTAATAATTTCAGAATTATTCGATGAATTGCAGGTTTACGGAATCTTTTTCACGAAATTTCTTTTTCGCCGAGATGGATTTGTAATGTGAAAGAAATGTCAGACAGTGATGCTTGTGTGCGATTAATGCCAATTCAGTAGCACCAACATGACAAACCTGAGAAAGAATGAAACGAAACAATTGGACAACTATGATTTATGGCGGTGAAATTTAAAAAAATTTCTTATGCATGAAACGCAGTCAAATTTTTTCAATTTGTTTAGCACACCGTGAGCGGATATTGGGTAAAATATGTTATGAGAATAAAAATTCTCGGAGTGGTTAGAGTGATGTGATAAGTCGTTGTTGTCAACAACGACTTATCACATCGATATTATCCTCAATTTTCTATTGCTCAAAACAAACGAGGCATTGAAAACGTGTTTTGGTCCTTTTTTTCATGACGAAATTTTCGAAACTGTCAAATGAAGTTAGAACTTTTTCTATTCAAAATCCCGACTGCTGCATCTGTCAATGAAAACTAGGACCAAAACACGTTTTCAATGCCTCGTTTGTTTTGAGCATATCGCTCATAACTTGTTGTTGTAGGTTACATTAGTCATTGCTTCACTATCTGAGCATTATATAACTTACCTGTATCGTAATGAATCTATCTCGTACACTGCCATATGTACCAAGGCTGTATACTTTGGGGAGGTCACGCAGATCGCCATTTTATTAGATACGCGGGAACACACCTTTTCCATACAAACAAATTCACTAAAATTGAATTGAATTTGTATGGCGTGGTCAGGGCGAAATGTGATTTTTCTTAAGAAAATAGTAAAAAAGTGATAAAATTAGTCGAAAATAGTTGGTGTTCTCACTATAAATTGATTTTTAAAAAGTGACTGAATTGTGAAAAAATAGCAAACTCTAAATTGTAAATTTCAAGGACACTCTTTCGCTTTCTACTAAGAAAAAGGAAAGTATACTTTAGCGTTTGTTGGAAACGTGCGGTAGGTTTAAAAATCTTGGAAAAGGAAAATCCTACAAACCATTTTCTTCAAGTTGATTTCACACACAATCTGTACTGAGTGCGTTTATCGATTTCGGTGTCACCCGCCCTCGTGGGTGTCGTAACCTGTTCTTTCAGAACCTTGGTATGAATGGGAGATTTGAAAATAATGGCTGCTAGGAATTTAGCGTCATTCACAATAATTGACAAAATGACACATTTTGTATAAGGAAAATATCACTTTGTGGGTTATTGTGAATGACACGGCGCGAAATTCCTCAACACCACCAATGGAATAAATGCTGGAAATGGCACTGCTTGTGTGAAATTTAGCGATCGAGTCGTTGCTGAGGTTGATAAACACACAAGAATTGCCATTTTGAAATAAATTTTGTGAGTAAAGTTTATTTCCTTCTCCTTTTTTCGAACATGCTTTCTCGATGGATTAGGTTTTTAAATTGTGATTCGTACATCAGATTTCCACTTTTTGTTTACTTATCCATAGTGACATTTCTCTTAGGCGAAGCTTGGGTCGGCAAATATTCTGAAAATTTGCAAGTAGTCCCTACGGCTCTAATCTAGCTGTATTCTGAGACCAGTAGTAAATAGCTCATTTGAAAAGTATTTCAATTCCTTATGCAGTACTAGAAAGCATTGGAAGAAGAAATTCGAATTATTTTAAGTTTTTTTCATGTGTCGGGGCCGAAAATGAGGAAGTTTTGAGATATTTCTCTAGTTTTCGACCCCTTACATGAAACATTTTTGAGTATCACTTCGTTCGGGCTACAATTCGCGAAATTGCCTAAAAACAATCGTCCAAAACAGATACACAAATAACTAATGTATTGGCAAGGTCCAAAATGGTAATTTATGCAACTTGTTCCGAAATGGGGTCGTTTTCGTCACTAGAGGTGATTTTATCAAACAAGCGAAGCGAGGTATCCTAATACATCGGAAAATCGGTAAATTTTCAGAAACAATCTTTGCGCGCAAGAAAATTTTTTGACGCCTTTTTGTAATACTTTTCAATACAAAACATTTTCAATATTTTTTCTCGAAATAGTTGGAAATAGTGAGAAAAGTAAAAAAATCAAGAAAAAGTAAGTCACTTTCGTTTCTTTTAAAAACAGTCGGAATTCGTGAGAAAAGTAAGTCACTTGCCGCCCTGTAATTGTTTCTTGTGTGGCGTCAGTGACTGAGCTCCAAATTTTACAAGAAAATCATGAAAACCATTTGTTTCTATTTTCAAACACGAACAAAGCAAGTTTCTTTCGGAACCTTGGAACAAAGGGCCTGCTAATACCCAAGGTTCTGAAAAGAAAAAAAAACAGGTTAAGACACCTCTGAGTTGATCGCGAAGGCGTTGACACACAAATTGAGTTCAGCGGCTACGAAGTTTATATGAAAAAGTCAACGTAACAAAAACAAAATTCCGAATTATCCTAAAAAACATTTTCTTCAAGTTGATTTCACACATAATCTGTACTGAGTGCGTTTATATATTTCGGTGTCACCCGCTCTTGTGGGTGTCTTAACCAAGGTTTTGAAAGAACAGGTTAAGACATTTTCGAGTTGATCACGAAGGCGGTGTGATCAAAATTTTCCTGTAGGTTTGGCAAATTTTATATGATGATTTCAACTTACCAAAAAAAAGTTGACTTTTCAAACAATATACATGTCTGAATTGTCAAGATTTGTGTTTCACCCGCCTTCGTAAGTATCTTAACCTGTTCTTTCAGAACCTTGGTCTTAACCTGTTCTTTCAGAATCTTGGTCTTAACCTGTTCTTTCAGAACCTTGGTCTTAACCTGTTCTTTCAGAACCTTGATCATACCATCTATACACTGTACACTGTTGATTGTTGTTATAAAAGCTTTCAAGGCTAACAGACCCAAATGGTCGTGTAAACAAAATTTGAGACCGCCAGGGACTTGTGCAGTGATTCAGGGGCAAAGTGCAATTTTTCTAAGAAGACTCGGCGACGTTAAGTGAAAAAATTCTTCCGGTCAAGTGGTAAGCCAATATTCAGTATCTGACTGGAACAGATTTTTTTTTGATCATTTGACGACTGCTGTTTTCAGCACTTAAACAAAACAGCACGACTTGAACAACAACACAAAAATATATTTTCTCTTATTCATAACCACGAGTATTCTTTGACCCATTAAAAATATTCGGTTTGTTAACGAGACCCGCCTCTTGCTTGGAATATAAAAAAAATCGGAAAAACAATTCACTGCTTCGATGCAGCCGCCTTAGCAAATTCACTCAGATCTGGAAACAGCGAACCGGCTGGAACGTATTTCACATCTGCAAATTTCAACAAAAGACAAAATTTCAATCCCATTTTCTGTTCACAAACTCCTCTCCCATCGCTCACCCAATAATGGAGCTCGGAATTCGGACACAATGGCCTTGCCCGTATGCTTGGCCGCCTTCTTTGCCAATCCTTTCGGCGTCATATAATTAACATTGTGGCTGACATGAATCATATTACCGACCGTATCGAATGCACCCGATGCAACTTCTCCTGCAGACGGGCCATATTTGTGTTCGATTATTTTCACGGAATTGTTGCTCAGACTAGTTCCTAGTATTCCGGCTGACTTTTCCAGGCCCGAGTACACGGTGGAGAATCCTTCGACTGCACCTGATGTCACGTTCAAAACTCCGGTCATCTGTAAATGAGAAAGCTATAAAGGCTGTAAAGGCAATGAACAGTGACTGATCTAACCGTTTCGTTGGCCTCTTCCTGGCTGTACCCTGCAGATGTCAGTAATTTTGAACCCTGTCGTTGAATGTGTGGCGCCAAAAACTTTCCCAAAGCCATTGTGGCCGAACCGACCTTTCCCGCAACATATCCAGTAATACTTGCAGCAGCAGTGGTTGCTGACTTCGCTATCTCCACTCCGTTGACAACGCGCTCAGATACAGGAGCCGCATTGTTTGGAGCAGAAGTAATTTTCGATATAACGAATGGTGTACTGTACGTGACGAACTGGCCAATTTTTTCGGATCCTTTCACCAAACCATTGGAAATGCAGTACGCTCCTTTCACCAGATTTCGCGATACTGTGTCGGCTGTGGCTCGACGAGTCCGTCTCAATTGTTCGGCATCGTCAGACAATCCCTGTTTTACAATTCCGTGCAGAAGAGATTCAAGAATTTCCGTGACAATTTCATTGCTGCCACAGGGAATGACAATGCCAATTGCACAACCAGGTTGATCGGCTTGCAGATCGGGAAAAACGAATGCTCCGAAATCTGTACGGTAGCATGGTGATGTTCCTGGGTACAGCGGATACACCCACGATATATCGTTCTCGACGATCTCTTCGGTGCTAATATCTTGCAATTCTGACGGGTCGGCGACGTGCGGCTTTTCAACTATTTGCAGGAAGTAAGTTCTTTCCAATTTCTTTTCGAGATTCTCGGCCACTTCGACGATTCGCAGTACTGAATCTTCGGACGATGTTGTTACACTGCCTGTGTCGGAAATGTAAAAGAGTTTGACTCCTTCGCACGAAAACAGCAATTCCATCGCATCGATTGATTTCTTGTCGTCGACACGCATACTTCGTAGCTCCTCTGACAATTCGAAATAGGTTCGTGGACGCATCGGGCTGCCATTGGATGTGGATGCAGAACTGGCTCCATCTGATGCATCTACACACATATCTACCAGTTCGTATTTCTGACCCAAAGTCGTGAGTCGCTGCAACACCTCACCTCGGGTTCGTTTCATTTTGTGTATCATTTTGCATGCATCACTCCACGTCTCATCCAACTGATCTAAATCGTCGGGTACGGCCACTTGAACGCTCAATCCTTCATCGATCAACGAGATTCCCAGTTTGTAATTGATCATTGCCGCTTCAGGCTGTTCCTGTTCTTCGTTCCGTATGGCCGTTTCGATGGTCTTGTAGGCGAGATTATGCTTCGATTTGATGACTTCGAATGACCTCGACCATTCCTCTTCGATTTGCATTTCCATTTTGCTGAAAAAAAAAGTTGAAAAAAATTGATGTTAATCGCGATGCATGTCTGTTACAGTTTAATCGTCATGGACACATCAACGAATAATTCGATCAACGACGATGACGAGTACATTCTCTCATTAGCTTGGAAACAGTCCGTCTTGTCGGCCGCATATTTCAACAAGAGAACGATGGACGTACATCTAGTCAAAGAAGTGGATGATTTCAAGCCGGGCCTATCGTACACAGCCAATTTACTGCGACAACTGACACCGTCCATAATTCTAGCCAGTGGTAGCGTAACATTCCACCGAGAATTGTTGCGTCTGCTAAATTATCCACCGAACACCGATCTGGCCCAGTTCAAATATTCGATCAATCATACACCAAACTCGAAGTTGGTTCTGTTTTCGAACTGCGACGCGAAACACCTTGCAAAGTGTCGTCAGAGAATTTTGTCCCTTGACATTCCCGGCATGAACAAGAACATGACGGACATTGAACGAAGCAATTTTATGGAAACCATCGTATCGTCACATCAGGAGCAATTGGTAATGGGATTCGGTAACCTGCTGATCTACCTGGACGAAATGTGGAAGCACATTTTCCTGATCACTTCCGACGTACCGACAATTGCTAGCGTTAGCATTCGTGCTCTGAACGACCAGGTGCTCATCGACGAAGACACACTGAGCGGACTGCACGTATTCTTTCTGCAACAACATCCGTCCGGATTTAAAATTGGTTCCGACGGCGGTTCGAAAGAGGGATTTTCACTGTATTCGGTGATGAATCGCTGTTACTCGAAAATTGGAGGAAAATATTTGCGAACGTTGATGCAACAGCCGACCAACTCTCTGGACGAATTGAATTCACGGCTGGACACCATCGACTGGTGTCTGGATAAGAACAACTTCGACGCCCTGAACCTAATCAAATCGATTTTGCGTAAGACTGGAAACATCAACGAAGACTTTGGGAAGCTGCTGAAGAATCCCACGAAACGACGGTACTGGCTGTCCTTTGCGCGGAATATTCTGAATTTGTGCAGCATTTGCCAGTTGTGTTTGGAGCTGGAGAAACAAGAGCGGGAAAACGTTTTATTGAGCGAATTGGCCGTGCAGGGACGTGAACATTCGGTGCTGTTGTGTGTCAGTTCGTCTGTGTGTAAAATGATCAATTTCGAGCAGGACAGCAACAACGACGATTACATAATACGGACGGGGTTCCATCGGGGATTGGATGAAATGCGGAAAATGAAGGACCAAGTCAGACGAACCATTTACGAAAAGTTTATGGTTTTGGTGAGGCGGAACCATATTGCCAAGTGTACGGTGACTCATTTTGCGGAAATTGGATATGTGTTGGGTAGGCAGTCTTTGTGTGGTGTAGACTGTTCATGGATTCGGCCTAACTTTCTACTTATTTTTTTCCTTAAGGTGTCAAGTTCGACAGTCCGGCAAAGCAGAAAACGTTCACCGATAACTTGACCACGAACCAACTGGAATTTTTGCTCCAATCTCAAGGCATATTCTGCTACAAATTCGCTCAATGCAACGAACTAAACGAATCGTTCAGAGAATTAAATGTTCGAGCCCGATGTCAGGAGGAACAAATTCTAAAAGAATTTCTCTCTTGGTACACCCCTAACGTTCCGACCATCCAATACAACACCGACTTATACGCCAAATTGGACTGCATGATGGTCTTCGCCGAAATTGCTACCAAATATGAACTAGTCCGTCCCGAATTGACGCACGAGAAAGCACTGGAGATCCGTCAAGGGCGCCATTTTCTGTTCAATTCAAAGACCACAGTCACACCGAACGATACAATTGTGAACGGTGACCAATTCGTCACGCTACTGATGGCCCCGAATGCAGCTGGAAAGAGTTTCTATCTGCGACAGATTGGCTTGATTGTCTACATGGCCCATATCGGTTGTTTCGTGCCGGCTACTGCCGCAAAAATCGGTCTGGTCGGTGAGATTTTCACGCGACTCTATTCGGAAGAATCGACGCACAACAGCCAGTCGTCATTTCAATTGGAATTGATCCAAATGAGCAGGATACTGTCATCGTCATCGGACCGGTCGCTGATTTTGATCGATGAATTCGGCAAAGGAACGAATTTGATTGATGGCAAAGCGATATTACTGTCATGCATCGAACATCTGTTGACACGCGATGCCGCCGTACCCATAACATTCATTACGTCACATTTTTCCGAAGTGTGCGACTACTATCGATACAATAGGTGGGTCCAAACGAAGACGTTTAAAATGTTTCGACACGAAAATGGCAGCATCTATTCGTCACATGAATTAATTGATGGTGAGGGTGCGCACAGCTATGCACATCAATGTGAAGAGGTGAAAGTGTTCCTGGATTGGATACTTAAGCAACCGAATAGCAGGTAATGGCGTCGACTGAGTAAAATCCATCGTTTCAGGTTAATTCGTTCTTCTTCTAAATTTCCAGTGGCCATGGAAACAGCGACTTTGGCGTAGATTCTCTGACAGAGGAGGTGAACGATGTTTACTTGAGGAAAGTTGAGTTTTGTACGGAAAGCTTTTCCAAATTTATGTTGAATGGGGGAGTGTGTGACGAGAACACTTTCGGGCATTTAGAATCACTTTCTCATACCAATAAAGCGAATTTTAGTTGAAATTTGACTTCTTCAATGTCCAGTCTTGCCAGACTCTTATCTCAATTTACTATCAAAGGCAAAGGCACGACGGTCAGAAATCTCAAGGTGGAAAGAAATATCTTTCGCCGACAAGTCAAACCTATTTGAAACGAGAGACACAAGCGCTATTAAACCATCAAACAACGTAAACGAATGTCTTTGAAAAATACTTTTTAATAAAATGGTCGTCCTACACATGCGGAATTAATGCAACAAATTCAATGTCGATCCTGTTTTCGACACACGTCCGTCAACCTGCTAAACAGCTCTTTTGCCTGTCTAAACATCGACTCCCTGGATTGGTTGATCAACGCGCATAGTACCAAGATTACAATTGGCAAACTGGGGCCAATTGCATGCGTTGTGGGTTGTGCTCCAATGTAAGCCTCAACGAAAAATCAATCAATGATCAAACGAACCACTAACACATTCAACTGAACCTCATACCTCCCGGGCACCGTCTCACCACAAATATGCCATGCAGACATTGCAAATACTGTCCGCAATCGGTTGGATGAGCCGCATACAAACCATTTCGCAGGGGTTCCGGAATCACACACTCATCACCGGCTTGTTGAGCACCGACAATGCCAACAATTACGACGACGAGTAGCGAAAATAGTACAACTGTTTGAGAACGAATACAGATGTGAAACGTTGGGTTAGCACGCGAATAAGTTGGACAAACATACCCTTAGACATTGCCGTTCCGTTTAGTGTTGTTTGCGTTGTGAAATTGAAAATTTAACTGAACTGAGGACTGGACGACTGTTTTCATTTATATACGACTAATTGGGGCAGAGCTTTAATCTTATCGAATTTGATTAGATTTGCAAACCGATATGTCTTCAAGCAGGAAATTGGAATTCACTGATGTCAATCCGTTCGACAAATCCAAAGAAATTTGATAAACACTGACCTTGCCGTGCCTTTAGTCCAGTTATCAACTGTAATGAAATGCAATCTAAAGAACGATGGATGGATTCGATAGAATTCGAAAATTGTGGGTGTGAAGTGTACAGCGCTTACATCGTACGCAAGTACAAAAGCACGCACGGTGGGGCTGAACGAACTTTAAATAAAAGTGTAAGTTAACATCTCGGGTTTTTTCATAAGTGAGTTAGTGGATGGAGAACCAGCATCAGCGCCAGGCAGGGCTTGTGAAACACTGAGGACTTAAGACTGACATTGGAATTGATAGAGGGACAAATTCTAAGACTAAAAATTGATGCTCTCGACATTTTCTTCATAGAGCAATAGCAGCTGAAAGTCAAAATTTCGCCATATTGAAAGACTGATATCTCCCTTACGAAGTAACTGAGAAAGCCTCTAAATGGTAATCTCAGTATAGTTTCGCAAAGTCTTTCGAATAGCAAAACAAATATTTTTGAAGCGAAGTTCTCTGTTACATTTTCAGAAATTGTAGGCTACCCTCGGCAAACTTTGGCCGCTTCTATACCTTTCTGGTAGGATTATTTTATATCAATGTGTTGGTAATGAGATAGCCTAAAGGATCTTAGTTTTACAACGATACCAAATATGTCATGCTTGATCCTGTACAAGAAATATTGATGAAAGATTTTTGCATCGAGGTCGTTCTACTCGCAAATCTAGATAAAATTATCTTCGAGCTGTTAAGCTTTACTGGATTCATCTGATTTTAAACGCAAAATCATGAAAATCGGTCTAAATTTACCTCCACTACATATGCTGGGAACGACTACTGTTGTTCTTATCTCTTATGGTCAAATTGCTAGATTTGAGCTCGCTCCAAGCGTGCCTGATCAATGACCAATTTCCTGATCGGTAAAAATTTTCAAAAACTTTTTTTTGCGATGATTGGTCGTCAAGACCTTTTGTTGATTACCTGAATAACAACTGTCAATATATAGGACGGAATGGCTGATTAAATACTGGCTTTCCATCAAAATGATCCAGGTTCGATACCCGTGTCAGACAATTCCACTGGAACTCAATTTCCACTCAAACTTTACTCAATTTGGGTAGTTGAAGTGTGCGGTTGCTGCAACGATGTCAAACACTGAATGCTTCGCGCAAATTATGTGTCTGAGGTGTCCACGATACCAAGAAATTTTTATAGAAAAATTGCAGGTAACCGGGAAAGCGAATGATTGCTGAACAAAAAATTGGGAAAAGTAGCGGGAATGATTTCGGTTACCGGAAAATTTCGACTCGGTTATCGGGAAGAAAACATTAGTTGCACACGCGGAATGACTCAAAAAACATTGTCCAAATGAGACTGTTCGGGTCAAAAGTCATTCTGTTCCATCCGTCAAAGTGACGTTTTAAACGTCAAACAAAACTTAATTAGCGAGGTGATCTAAAAGTTGTTGATTTTTTCTTTAATTCTACTTCAGTTCAGTCAGAGGTAATGAAATTTCATCATGAATTTGCTTCAGCTGTTTTTCAAATACAATCAAAACTGTTTATACGTAAGAGAATTAACAATAATTTACACGTTGAAGTTAATTGCGGCTTGTCAACTTTCGGCACCCTGGACTTTACTTAAATCGTCGAGGAATGCCTCCAAATAAATTTCTAAAAATCCAAAACGGAATTCTAGATTTTTAGAAATTTATTTGGAGGCATTCCTCGACGATTTAAGTAAAGTCCAGGGTGTCGAAAGTTGACAAGCCGCAATTAACTTCAACGTAATCGACTTTGTGACCAATTTTCATATTTACTTTAGTTTGACGTTTTAAATGTCACTTTGACAGATAGAATAGACCGACTTTTAATCCTATCCCAACAGTATCAAATATACGACGAATTTCTATGCCAGCCTACATTTAGGCGCGATATCAATTAAGTACAAAAGTTTCCTTAGATAGTATTTGCATACCTCCAGACGTGGTTCATACCGAACTTGTTATTGGTCGTGAAATGGTGTTAGTCCGAAAACATTTACGAAAAGCCTTGAGAACGCCTCTAACTCTAACATGGCACTTTTCAACCATATCTCCGGACTAATTCGATCGATTATGCTCATCATCTTCTGACGGACTAAAGCCCATAATTTCGAATAAACTTTCCGAAAGAAAATTGCCTGCCCAATGCGAAAGTTTGACCCCTGCGAAAACGATCCATTACATCAACTCTTATCTTTTGAAGTTATATTCGAAATTGCATCCAAGCATTACGGAACATCATAAAAATGAAAAACTTCTACTTCTAGGTACATTGAAATTGTGTATTACATTGTATGCTGCGAAAGTAATTCATTGCATGGGGTAACAACTTTATGATCCTCACGAACTCACTTTTATGTTTTTGAGCAACAAGCTTCGGAGAAGTTTTTTTTTGGAAGAGTAAAGTTTGTATATTCGAGCCGAGAGCGACACAACTTCACTTGTCAAATCCAGTAGCTCAAAAACACAAAAGTGAGTTTTCGAGTGTCAAAAAATTGTTCCGAAGAAATGAAGTACGTACCAGCGTCCAAATAATCTGGTTTACAACCTTCCCCGCCTCATGCGAAAGTTGGGAAAACTTATGCGAAACAAAATAACCGAAAAATAGTCCACATGTAATGAACCATTTTCGCAGGGGGCAAATTGCTGAGTAATAGTCAACTTTCGCATAGGGCGGGTAGAAAATAAAGTTCACTCGAGCATTTGTGTATCTCGCTCCTTGAACATATATTTTGTTTCTGCAGTGTGCAGCTCAGTTTCAATCAATCATTCAATTGAATTAAGATTAAGATTAGGTGAGAACGCGCGATTTCTCATCAAAATATTTTGATTTTATTCCGATGAAGATAACGTTCCACATCATCGTTCCAACTCATCAATTAGATTTTAAAATCCGTTTAGGCAGCTGTCAGTTACTTTACTATTCGTTTTCTCTTTCCAAATTGCACATTTGCGAACGCAAATTTATTTTGATCAGAATTCTACAGTCGATTCAATTGAAGTTTGTCCGAAATGTGATAAAACAATCATTGGTTCAAATACCATGCTGTCACACTGTGACACGCAGATAAAACGGAAGACTCATCAATTTCAATCACAGCTAAGCAAAACGATTTATCAGCAAACCAAAACACGACGACGAAATATAGTAAACAAACATCGTGCGTTTGAGGTTTCTTATCGTGATGGAAACACCATTGTTGAGTACGTTGGGTTCTTCCGCAGAAAACACTCTGCAAATTACACTTCTTACGGGTCATATCTACGGAACCACTTTATCGATTGCCTGTCAGGGAAGAAGTCGATTACGAGTTATCGTGATGACAGACCAACAGGAAAATTTCTCCCTTTTTGGGGCAAATTGTTCGTATACTTTCACAGCACTCACCACGAAGTGTATGACCGTGTTAACTGTCTTGACCAAAGTATTGCGTACCGAATCTGAAGAGGTTCGAATGTGAAAACAAACGGAAGTAAATCAATTTTGTGCTGACAAGACATGCTGTAAAAATGTTGCTGATTCTTGCTGTTGTTAGATTTGCTGATCCGAGCAAACGGCAAAGGTCAAACAATCTCTCACAATTTCTATCATATTTGTGCCAACATTTCCACAACATCTAATGAAAAACAAGTTAAACGCAGTTGTACTCATTAAGAGCGCTCACATTCAGTTGACTCGTCGATATATTGAGTCGTATTTCGACGATGATTTTGAAACTCAGTCTGCTCATCACTTTCGTCTTTGTGGTAAGGATTTTTGAAATTTTCTCGTCTTCTCCTTCTTGTTTATCCCACTTCTTCATATCCAGACTAACTGCGCGGCAAGGGTGGAAAAGGACGAATCTTTTAACATAGAAAATGTGTGGAGAAAAACTGCTTGCAAGTCCACACCGCATTGGTTGAACGGAGTGCAGAAGTATTACAATGACATCATCATAACTTTCGGTTCATTTCCCAGCGAGGTGTCGGGCGAAGCTGAATTGGTGGTAGAGACATTTCAAGCTCTCCTGACCAAACTCGTTGATTCCAGCAATTCAAGGTCAGAAATTCTGTCAACAGGAGCGACTACAGTCTTAGAAGCTTTTAGCCGGATTAAAATAGCCGAACAGAGTGCACAAGGTATCATTAACGAGTTCTATCGAGTGTTACCCATTCTAATGAAAGCGTACAGAGGGATCGCGACATATTACACGCCAGTAATCGGCACTGAACTGGTGAGTGCAGTGAACAATGCCCTTAACAATCTCGAATGTGCCTGTGAGCTGTACGTGGAGAAATTCAATGCGGGTGATGGAAACGGTAGGAAAATAGCAGTTGACGACGAGCCGGTTAGAAAAAGTGTACAAAATCTCGAAGATACCATAACGCTAAACGGCGATGTTAAGCTCAGCAAACATGAATTGGCCGATCGGAAAGTTCAGAATGCGTTGCTAATACTCAGTCTGATATTGGATCATATGATCATCTGTAAACACGGCCTCAGAAGCGCTAGTGAGACCATACTGTTGGAACAAAAAGCATAAAGAGTCAACCAACCGCAGGGCTTAGTTTTCTGAATTTAAATTATGCAAAATTCCGAAAATTTCTGAAATTCCTAGAAAAAAATCAGAATTTTAAATTCCCAACACTGCCCTGCCCAACACTGCTTTGTTCTGATTTTAATTTTATCATTCATCGTCATTTAGTGTTATGGCTAGGTTTTCCCCTTAATCACCTTGGAGCGAAATTGTATCTCTTGATTTGAATAAAGAAAATCAAATTTCCACTATGCGGGAAAAGGAGAACGAATAAATATAATTGAAGGTGTAAACAAAACAGGTGTAGTGACGAGTCTAAAGACAATAAACAACAAATTCGAGTGTTAGTACAGTCTGTGTTGGCAAACAATTTTTTTTTTTAAATTGTAAAGATTCTATTTGTAGTTCTGATAACAGAAATCAATCTGCATCTGGTTCGTACAACGTGCAATGCACATTAGATACTTATATCAAGTGAACTTGAACATCGATGATTGAACACAAGAAAAATAAACTGTCAGAAATCAGCTGACTAGTGATGAGTCAATGAATGAAAAATGTAAAAAGCTCGATTCTTGCGAAATTGTCTGACCGCAGTGAATGTATACATGTATAATGAGTCTATTCACATTTTTCATTTCTCTTTCTCAGGGATTCGTCGAGTGCCCTATATTTGTGAATCATATTATACGCTTCAAGTGCTTCATAAGTTTCAATTAGTTTAGTTCATTAAAACTTGAATATAAAAAGTAGAGATATAACGTGTTCTAAGACGGTATGACCCAATGAATGTATATACTGATATCGAACAAGAAATGCGAGTAGATAGGGGCCGTGCCCAGTTTTTTTATACGTTGCGATTTAGCAACGGACCAAAGGCAACACTAGAGCTCACCCACAGCGCAAGGCTATTACTCCTTTCTCTCGTTTATTGAAGAACCAAAAATGCAAACTACTTTCTTGAATTTATTGGAAAGCCGTAACGAGACATTGAAACAAAATTTCTTACTTTTATCGTTGAGACGTTGGAATGTCTAAAAATCCGATTTATCTCGCCTAATGTCAAAAATCTCGCGAGGTGTTGATATCGCATTTCTTGTTCGATATCCACCTTCTATCAGTATATAATTTCCTTGGTATGACCCCTTATACATACTGGGTTATATCATTGGCGGATGTTATTGGTAAATTTACCGAAGTTCACTGAAATTTATCGAAAGTTTACCGAATTTTTGTTTTGATAAATTCACTAAATTTTCCGAGGGGGTAATCGCTCCAAAATGATCTAAAGAGTGATTTGCCCCTCGAAATTTTCGGTAAATTTTAGGTAGATTTCAGTAAATTCGGTATATGAATTTACCAGTAAAAGGCTCTGCTCATTGGTTTCATGAAAACCGTTGATGGACACTATACATATACAAACCACTGTGAATGCAATTACCGTCTCTTTTTTAAATACCGGTAAACGGTATTACCGAAATTTTCGAGAAAATTTACCGGTAAATTACCGATAATCTATATTTGGTACACCGCTGTACGTTTAATTTTTAACGTTGTCAATTTACAACCAACCGGTTTTCTACCGGTTTTTGATAACCGGTTGCATTCACTACTGTCTGTACTAAACACAAAGTTGTCTTTCTAGTTTAGATATACAGTGTCGACGGTTTTGTTATTGAATTACACTATTCTTACAACTAGTCTTGTTTGTGTCAGAAACAGATGGAAGTAGGTCATCCTTGCTTTAAGACGGAGAAATGCTTATCTGTGCACTTCGTAATAAAGAGCTACTAGTTTAACAACTTCGCTCAATCAACCGAATAGACAATGTACATACTCGTCAATCGTTATCTTATTCGTGTTATCAGAATATCTTCGCAATAGTTTCTCATTGAGTCGAGAAGAACACCATCTGTATTCCTTGGTGTACGTGTACAAACAAAAATCCAGCAAAACGTTGAAAACATATGCGATTGCAGCAGAACTTATTTACGCATGGAAGTAAAATAGCGAGGAGTGACGTAAATGAAACTTGGCCTTAGTCACGTCCTGTTAAACCGATTGTTTGAGAATTGTTTACATTATGCACTTTCTAAAGTCAGGTATACGTATAGAGTAGGGGCAAATATATTGCACCAAAGAAAAACAAATGCAATTCCGATGCACTCGAACAAAAAACCGAAATAGAAAAATTTCCCACTTACCGAATATTTTAGTGCAGGGATGAATTGTCTTCGTTCGGGAACATCAATTTAACATAATCAAAGTAAATTTATCAAAATGAATCAATAATAACTTCCGACACAAAAATACATGAAAACTGAAGAAGTGACAACCCACAAGTCCAGACCGTTGACAGATGATTTTTTTTAAGTCAGTGACATCTAACGTCAATTTGATAGAAACAGTGATAAAATAATAGCGGGAAACTACGAAAAACGAGACTGTCAATGAAAATGTTTTGTTGATGATGTGATTTGGATGGGTCTGCTGCCTGATGTCGGGTAGTTTTTTTTTTATAATTTTACCGTCAGTGACCAGGACACCGATGACAATTTCTCACTTCTATTTTTTAAATTAGAAAATGTATTTTAAATCGCTCGCTCGTAACGGCGGCTCCGATCCCACTTGATGGAGCACGGTGTACTAAAGAAACATTACATAACCTAGTTGACGTTTCGTTCATTGCAGAAGAAGAAAAATCCGAAAAGTTTTTCTCGTACCTGCGATTATTCTATTTTTTGTGGATTTATTCAACTAAATTATGTAATTGGATCGATGCATGTTCGCTCCGAGTTTATTCAATTTTGATTAACATTTCGATTATCCTTCAGAATGGCCGGAGGTGAAGGTGCTGATAACCCAAACTTGAAAGGACTATCCAGGATTTTCAATTCGGAAACCAACTACGGACGGGCAAATGTGAGTGACCATTTTGATCGGCATAAAATTTTGTGCGCAAATTTTCCGTCGTTCAAGTAAAAGTGTCGAAAATTTCGCGAACATTTATGATCGATTATGCAACCACCAGTTCGGGTTAACTTTTGCTGCGGACCGAAAAAAAAATGAATTTCTTTTTGGTATGTTTCAGGTTGCAAAGGCAACGTATGCGTTAATGGGTCTAGCAATCCTTTACTTTACATTCAAGCCAAAGAAGAAGTAAAGCGAAATGTGAAGGAGTGATATTGTCAACTCATCAATTTAATGCTCCTCAAGTCCCAACATAAAGTCTACAAAAGTTAATAGGAAGAAAAAGTCACTTGTAATCGATGCGATTCTTGAAGTAATAAATTGAATTCCATTTCAACAGTTGCGTTTATGTCAAACAGACGATCTCGTATGTAGTCGCCGAATGAATATAATCTGGTGATGGGAAATGTTAAAACAGTGAGCGTTTGACGGATCGGTAAGACTTACCATTTCGACAGTATTTGTGGTAAGATCAACGAGTTTTGAACTATTGAAGAGAGTCAATCGATTGTAGGTGGTAAAAGGACAAACCAAATCTCTTTGAAAGCTTAACTGATCTTGGGAGATGAATAAATCGAAGAAGACATCAGCCTCTAAAATCCAATATAAGTTCAAATGCTATCATCACACCTTGCTTCACTATACCCGATTTATTTACCCCATAATGTGTACGGTAAGGTCGCAGTAATCATTTTCGGTGCAGTCCAATTGTAAAGTCCTTGGAAACCTATCGTCGATTATATCATGAATTTTAAATGAATTGACCAAATGTCCGTCCAGTCATGGGCCGAAAACACACGAGCAATTTTGCATATTGCTGAGATCGACAATTACGCTGTGCTTTCTACTGTTTCATTTATTCTTCAAATTGAAAACGCTGCATAGCTGTCGACCATATCATATTGCGAAACAGATCGTGAGTTTTCGGCCACAGTTTACGAATAGATTTATCACTTTCTTGGTAACGAAATCTGAAGAGAGCTTTTGCGATGTTACTGGTAAACACAACTTGGTTTTATTGTTTTAGTAGCCTACCTATGTACCATCATTACGGGAATCATTATGAGCAAAATTGGTTTTAGCTAATCCTTGGCCGGAAAGCTGGGGATGAAATTGTTTGGCCGAAAAATATCGCAAGCGCTGCATAAGATTTATGGTTATTATAGCACTGCTACTAGCACATCGTAGGCTATTATTTCAATCAGTGCATAGTTCAGTTAGAAGCCAGGATTTAACGACTAAATTTAAGGACAATGAGTACAGTATAGCACTTACAATCTGTTATTGCGAGAGTATGGCGACATCATTAGTTAGTAAGGTGAATTCAGTCGTTCCTTCCGTCGAGACTGACTCAAACATCGCACCAGTTCAGAAAATTGGGCAGAGTTGTCACGGCTAAATTTTTGGTAATCTCTTCAGGCTACTTTATGGACCGGCTGACGAAATCATGACACCAGCGTAAAATTCAAAAACATTTTTATTTCGCAACTGTTGCTGGTGAGTTACCTCACAACGGAATTTGAAGATCCAATTTTCGTACAATGTCTTTCGCTTTATTCAATGAAGCCGGACCGTGTGAATTCGTGGCCATTTGCTGGAGTATCGTCATGTACCGGTCGATATTCTGGAGATTGCACGGTTCCGTTTCGCCGGGTATCGACAGTCCAGCCAGTGCCGTCGTCAATTTCATTCGTAATTTCGTGATGTACGTCTCGAGCAGTTGATTGTTCTCCTTCAGTGCGTTCGTTTCGCTCTCCAATTTAGAGATTCCGTTGCGGATATTCTCGACATGTTTTTCCAGCACCGAATTCTGTTGTTCGTAGTCGGTGTTCGACTTCCGCAGTAAGCGGAGCTCGGTGTCGACCGTTTTGTTGTGGTCGAGGAATTCTTCGGTGAAAATGGGAATGTCGTAGTCACCGATTCGTGGCAGTTTCGGTGGCGGTTCTTTGAGTGGAAGTTTTTCTTGCCGCTTTTCGGGCTGCTTTTCTTTCTCCGGTTCATCGGGTTTTTTCTCAGATTTGATTTTGTCCGGTTTCTTTTCGGATTTTGTTGATGTGCCGTTTGTTTTGGTGTGGATCGGGGAATGTTCGGGTTTTTCTGGAGATGATTGGTCGGCAGCCTGGAAGAAAAATGTAAATTAATTGATCGGATAGCAGCTTGATAGCACAAGTAAGAGAAAAAAGTTCGAGCTAGCGATGGGACACTGTGCAAGGTGTAGATTGGTTGTATTGGAAGGAATTTTCAACATCGACACTCGCTTCGTCCGTATTCTTTGAAAGTCACGCATTCCCCGTATCATCCTAACCAGCGCAGAATGAACAGGGAGTTCAGATGAATGGAGTCAATGCTTGAGACGTAGTCGGTCAGCATGTAAACATGCCTCGATACGCGTCATAATTCAAATTAGTGTGCACTACAGAAGAACGTTCTTTCGAAGACAGTTTGATATCAAAGAGGCGCTCACTGTTTGTACATCAACGATTTCCTCTGTTGATTTGTTTGCTTACCTTGTTTGCTTCGTAGATGGCATACTCTTTGTGGTATCTGAAACCAAAAGAAACGAAACAAAAATGAGCATTCGTCGGCCGAAATACACAAAGTAGCTATGACCACAACCTACCGTTCTTTGTCCAATTCAGCTGCTTCCAGATAGGGTTTTTTCAGATCGTCACTCAGTGCATTCCATTCCTCGCCGATGATTTTCGTTAACTGAAATTCGTGCAACGAAAAGCAAATCAAATATCGGGC
The DNA here is from genome assembly GCF_014529535.1 of Bradysia coprophila. NCBI lineage: Eukaryota > Metazoa > Arthropoda > Insecta > Diptera > Sciaridae > Bradysia > Bradysia coprophila. The sequence goes on along the minus strand of NW_023503493.1, from coordinate 4,874,204 downwards.
AAATGATCACAGACGACATCGAACTCATCGAAAAATCTGTCAAAATTACCTCAATAGCAGTCGATTCCGGTTTGACCTTCTTCAATTCCTCACGCCGAACGTTCATGTAGCGAATATAGCCTGGTGTGAAATGGACGAAAAAAATGTTTCAAGATCGGATGCTTGGACGGTTCACAATTTCAACTATATCACAACTAGTGGAAATGTCACTTTTACCTGTTAGCGGATGTTTCGGTGTATTGGGATCCTTTTTCTTCTTCTTTTCACCGTCTTTCCGACGAAATCTCTTTATTTTCAGTTTAGACTTTTGAACTGACATTTTCGGCTTCTCGTCGTTCAATTCTCCGCTGTTATTTTCGTTGTTTTCCATCCTGGAACCGACAGATTCGCACAAATTTTTGTAAGAATGAACTGGAAACGACTTTCAGACGTTCCTATTCAATATATAATGAAACAAGAAGGGATATAACATGAATATGCATGTAAACTCTGTGTAAATCTAGACGAATTACCCGTACAGATGGCGCTATAAAATCGACGATGCGACATACAGTCGCGAAATATGGAAGTTTCTGTTGTCAAAAGATTCTGATTAATAACAACAGATGTTGCACATTTTGACATTACAAGTCATTATGATGGAGAAAAGCTTTCGGCGGGGAAAAATGAATGCAAAAACTACAGTGGCCTCGGTCTATAAATAAGACTCTCACGCAATTTGAATATAACTTATTATTGTAGCCACGCATATAGCGTCGCAAAAGAGACCTAATTCAAAATTTTCTTTTGTTCTTCTGTCTTCACGTGTCTCTTATCAAAACACCAAGTGTCCTGCTAACAGACCATAATGTCAATGCTATTTTTTATTGATAATAACGCGAAGTGTCACCACCTATAGATCACTTCGCGAGCTATCAACTTCGGGAGAATACGAAATTTTACAAGAAAAATCTAACTAGGCATAAACAAGTTTCGTCAAGTGCGGCCCGATAGAGTGTTGTTATAGTATGTTGTGTTACAAGTATTGTAATGTTGATTTTTTCAGCACTAGACCCAAGTTTTCCTTACGAGCGGAGCGAGTAAGGAAAATTGGGTCGTGTGCTGAAAAAATCTCATTACAATACGTGTAACACATCATGCTTTGTGCCAACCGAGAATTGAAATAGACAAATGCACAAAAATTCAGAATTTTCATTGTAAACAATCACTCTTCGAATTTGATCGATCACGTTGCTTTGCATTTTTTTAAAACGAATGCTGTAATAACTCATACGAATTTCATTTCAACACTGGTTTGAGTGTTGTAATAAGCCATGAAAACGGGTGTTGTAATTTTGGACATTTCAATCTAGTTATCGATATTGAAATCCGTCGTATTTCAATTCTCGGTGGCACAAATATATATTGTGCCACCGAGAATTGAAATACGACGGATTTCAATATCGATAACTAGATTGAAATGTCCAAAATTACAACACCCGTTTTCATGGCTTATTACAACACTCAAACCAGTGTTGAAATGAAATTCGTATGAGTTATTACAGCATTCGTTTTAAAAAAATGCAAAGCAACGTGATCGATCAAATTCGAAGAGTGATTGTTTACAATGAAAATTCTGAATTTTTGTGCATTTGTCTATTTCAATTCTCGGTTGGCACAAAGCATGATGTGTTACACGTATTGTAATGAGATTTTTTCAGCACACGACCCAATTTTCCTTACTCGCTCCGCTCGTAAGGAAAACTTGGGTCTAGTGCTGAAAAAATCAACATTACAATACTTGTAACACAACATACTATTGTGCCACCGAGAATTGAAATACGACGGATTTCAATATCGATAACTAGATTGAAATGTCCAAAATTACAACACCCGTTTTCATGGCTTATTACAACACTCAAACCAGTGTTGAAATGAAATTCGTATGAGTTATTACAGCATTCGTTTTAAAAAAATGCAAAGCAACGTGATCGATCAAATTCGAAGAGTGATTGTTTACAATGAAAATTCTGAATTTTTGTGCTTGTCTATTTCAATTCTCGTTTGGCACAAAGCATGATGTGTTACACGTATTGTAATGTTGATTTTTTCAGCACACGACCCAATTTTCCTTACTCGCTCCGCTCGTAAGGAAAACTTGGGTCTAGTGCTGAAAAAATCAACATTACAATACTTGTAACACAACATACTATTACACACTTGTCACGAAGAAGTCGAGGCTTGCCCTTATCACATAAGCGAAAACGAGACAACAACATAGAACTGAAGTGTAATTTTTGAATTAAACTTCTAGTTAAGTAATTTTGACATCCGAACACCGCGCGTATGTGATAATAGTAGATTATTCACCTCTGTCCACATGTTTATTTAGACACTTGGGGAGTTATTGCATGAGCCGAAGGCGAATGTTATAACCCCAAGTGTCTAAATAAACATGTGGACAGAGGTGAATACGCTATTTTATCTACCCAAGGCGTACTGCTATTATTTCACCTAGGTAGATAAAAATAGTTATTTACATGACAAGGGATAACAAGTTGAAATGTCCAGTTTTCGTTCGAAGGTTTCGGCTTCGTCGGGTCAACAATCATAGGAAAACGTGACTTTTAATGTTTATCTCGAATTTTGTAACAGATTTGACATGCTCTGGCTTCCCAAACCAATTTTCATGTTTTCCCTAGTAATGTAATAATTCATTTTCGACCCTAGGGAAATCAAAAGCATGTACACATCTGGGCACACTGTGAAAAAAGCGATTTTTGTTTAATCGTTGCCTGAAAACCTCTCTCAATCACCATACTCTCAGTGGACCCCAATATCTTGTGAGGACATGGTGCGAGTGTAACTGACAGTTTGAATATTATTCTTTTTGTATTATTTGCACACATCACACACAAATGTCTGCACGATGACAGGTCGCATACATAATTAGAGAAGATCGGATTTATATTTTTATTGCACATACAACTGCGGCTTTAAATCTTCCATATCGAACTGTGGAATTGTATAATAGAATCGGTGTGACTTAGTGAAATTTTCGTTGTTTCGGTGAACCGATCCAGCGTAGTTTTGTGTTTATTTTTGAGATCTCTTTGTTGTCTTGGATACACAAATCCAAGACCCTTTTTTTCTCTCGTGTGGTGTAATATTACAACAGCACACAGTTCATTGTTCTGTGTGTGAATTTCTTTGCTCGCAACTTGTACAGTCTCTTGAATCGATTAGTGAAGAAGAAAAAAAAGTTGATTAACCGACATGACGACATAATTTTACGGTACTTAAAACCGAAGCAATTGAGAAAACCAAGTTCTGGTGTATGTACATAGTCAACCACTTATGACCGTTTTAGTGTTCTCAATATCGTCGTGCAATATTTTGGTGAACGAAAACATTCGCAGTGCTTCTCATAAAAATCGTATTGTTTCTCAAATCTCCACGTAAATGAAAACATTGGTGGAGAGTCGGTTCTGCACTTAAACAACATATCGATTTTCGTTAATAAACAAAATATTTCTAAAGTAAACCCAACGACGACAAAAATGTCCAAAGATAACAAGAATGTGAATAATCTCATTATGAATATACTGCCGGACAATCGGCCTATCACATCGCTACAAATTGTTGAAGATTACGAAAAGTAAGTTGTAGGGACCATATCACCATCCATTTATGTTTAAATATTTACTCGATTGTTCGTCCAATGACTCACTAGTGAGTTTATTTATGGTCGTTTTTTTCGCATGATTATCTGATTCACGTATTGTGCTGCACAGGTACTCAAGTACGAAACACTTGATTGTTTTGATTAATAAATTTCAGCGGCGCGCGCGGTATGGAGTTATATCATTGATAAATCTGTTTCAGTGTTACAGACTTGGGTATAAAATTGCAAACTGGTTTTATATCAATTGCCTGGTGATGATGTTGATTCGGTCTGGTTTTAATATTTGTAAAACGTGTTTCTGTTGCTCTCGCGTTTATTTTCCAGAAAGTGATATCGTTTCCGCATACAATCGAAATTTGTAGCTGCGATCTTTGACATGGAACAGCATCTTGGTGACGGTATTTTCCCCCGGCGAATTATCCCCAGAATAAAAAAAAAAATATTTTCGACTGACAGTTATCACCAGGCAATTATCGCCCCATTCGATGAGAATTATCACTTGGGGAATTATCACCCTAGTTGATCGGAATTATCGTCCGGGAATTATCCTTCAGCTATTCGCAGCTTGGGTACGACCCTAAAGCATTTTCCATTTTACAAAATGTCACCCTGGAGCTAATTGAACGATCCTATTGAATTTGGCCTTTTAACAAAATTTCTGTTCCAATTGTGTTAGGTGATGATTCCCAGACGATAATTCCCAAGCGATAATTCCAATCGATTCCGATTCTCGCGATGCCCACAGGGCCGTTTCATTTGTTGTATGAGCTAAGGGCTACGGATTCCCATTACGCATTAGACACTTCACAGACCTTCCATTCAAAAACTCGTTTTCCCTTTGCATTCTAGGTGCCCCAAAAACTTCATTGCAATACATCGAACTTATGACCAAGATGCGGATGCCGATCTGTGGAGAAAGTACATGATAATCGGCAAAAAAAGCGGTCGATATCTCTGTCTGTCGAAGAGTGAAGGATTGCCGGACTATGTTGTGGAGACATTAAAGTAAGTCGAAACTAATGACCAATAGACTCTGATGTTCAATCTCTCATTTAATAAATTCTGCAGAGTCATTGGTGACCGAGAACTACCGCCCGAAGGATTTTCACTACTTTCACGAACTGCCGACACCGAGCAAAAGGCTTGGCGGAATCGACAAATCGCGTACAAATTATCCAAACGCGGATCTGTGACTCAGGCTGTAACCGATGTTATTCTGTGCTCAAAATTGAAATTGGCACCGGAAGGATTTGTACTGGCCGGGTACGATTTACACCAGTCGCAGTCGATGTGAAAGTTTAATCAATTTTTCTGTCTTCACAGCGAGGTGAATGGCATTGTTGTTTGCTTCAAATCCAGTCCAGTTAGCCATCGACCGCCACCCAATCCACCGACTCACACATCAGATTTAGATAATTCGCTGCACTACATGAACATATCGACGAAGCCGTTGTATCCAGTAAGTTCTGTTGAAAGGGTACATGACTCCCATATCGTAAACCGATCTTCCAATTCTAACTCACAGACTCCACCGGCGAAAAATGTCCACGATTACGAAGAAATCCAAGCATCATACCGTCTACCAACGCCTGCCCGAATTGCACCGAAGCCGCCAACATTGCATACACAACACTCACTTTCGGGAACACTTAGCGGTCACAGTGAATTGGATGGCGTACCGTTCTGCATAAATCCGAATCTAACTCAACAGTCGTTCGAGGTTTGTATAAGCAGCTGTCGATCAGATTCGTGATTTGATTCGGTCGTTTCCTTTGTAGATGCCGAAGTTGAAAGAGATTCCTGTGAAGCCAGAGTTGGACTACAATTTCCAATTGGAACGGCAAATTTTGTGCACATTGAAATCATCGAAAGCAGCTAGCCGATTGTCGAATCCGTTTTACCGTTAACGCAGTGTTCGAGCAGATAAATGTTCGTAATTTCACACTGCAAATGAAAGAAGAAGAAGAAAAATCAGTGCCAAAAACTAGGCCAAACTCTCGATTACGAGGTAATTGTGTGGCCAAAGTATCGGAACAAAAAAAAAGCAAATTCGTTTAGTCGTGTTGTGTTTGTTCCGCAATATGCAGGGACAGTTAATTCGTTTTTCTTTCGTAATTTTAACTTTTTTCTTTTTTGTATTTATGACGAATCGAACAAAAACAAAAAAAAATTAGTTTTAGAGGTTTACTAACCATAATAATCAACATTATAGTCAATATCGAATTACTAATATTGACAAGAAATGACACAACAGAGTAACAGAGAGTGAATCAAAGTTGTTTGATGAAACGAAGAAATCTTTTGTAGCCCCATCATGAGTGGTACGAAATTTTTATAAAATTTAAATTTACAAAAAAAAAATGAGCAAAGAACTCGTCAACACCATATACACCATTCTAATCGCAAAGTTAAATATTTGCCATAAAATCATCAATTCGAATTTTAGTCAAAATATATGTGTTTGTGTGGAACTCGTTCCACATGAATATATAGAATCATTATTATATATAAGGACGTAACACCCTAACACTATAATATAAGAGTGTATGTTGAAAGAAGAAACAAAAATCTGTTAAAATGTTGGCAATCGATTGTTGAGAGAGAAAGAGACCTTTACGTGTAGTTGGATCTAGGATTTATTATTGTATACAATTATATACTATATTGATTGATTGATTGATTATATATTCGCATTATACACCCGGCAATATTTTGACGTTTTCTTTCGATTTCTTGATACAGTCGGCGACTTTCAAAGAAGTGATGCATTTTGTTTCAGCTGATCCACGGGTGAACAGTGTACGTACGCATGCGCGTGGTAATGTTAAAACCGTTTAAAGAGACGTAGAATCATATTTGTTTGTATGAGCGGATCAGCTGAAACGAAATGCGTCAATTATTTTAAAGTCGCCGACTGTTATGAAACCTCGACAGTTGGTTGAAGTCTTATATTACAAATCAAGTGGTGACGCACTTCCATTTAATCCACAAAAAAAAAATCAGTTTTACCGAAATGTTTAGACCACATGAAAATTAGATTTGCACGATCCCCAGGGCGTTTAAGTACTCGTGAGATATCTTAAATTTTTTTTTGGAAATAATGGTATTAAGAGTCATTTTGCGAAAGCTTCGAACAAGTTGTATAAAACATCAGTCAAAAATCCCTTAATGGGTAAATTTGACGCAAGTCCTTTATCTTACTTATAAAATAACTGATATCGCTGAGGGTGACGCATTGTGCGCCGTACGCAAAAGTTTTATCACCAAAAAATTTGTGAAAGAAAATTTTACAAAAAGAAATTTGCACTCGAAACAAGTTGAAACACTGAGAATCACAACTCAAGCAATGATCATGCCGATTGCCGATTATTGTTCACCGGTATGGATAAACAGTTGCCATGTTAAACGAGTGGACACACAATAAGTGGCATCGCTCCAGCGTCCATTCTGCGTGAAGAGTCTGCCATCAGAGAATGCCAAATAACCAACATAGAAGGCTCAAATCACGTTCTCCTTTCTGGCAGCTCTTTAGACAGCATTTCAACATAGGAAACCTCAAACTCGATGGAAAGATGGGTGGCAGAGATCCACAGTCCATAACAAGGAACTGGTCGACGATCCGACTGTTGAAGTAAGCGGCGAAAATCTTCCGAGACGCTCATGGTTACGCTTAAACCGAATCCGAACGGGACAGGGATGTTGCGGCTACTTGATGCCCAGGTGGAATTTTGTCGAATCGCCACTCTGTGAATGCGGACAAGTTCAAACCATGCAACACATCGTCGAAAGTTGTCCCATCCACCGTTTCAATGGCGACATCGAAGCAATCCACAACGTAACGAACGAAGTGGCAACTTGGTTCGAAAATCTGCAGATAAACATTGAGAGATGGTAGTTGGAGAAGAATCTGAAATTGCACTTGGTTATGGGTGAGTCAGCTGCCAGAGAAGAAATTCGTTATACCCGTGATATTATCGCAATTGTTTCTTCTCATTTTGGCGATTTAAAAAAAGCCAACGTCAAACCGACAAATTTAAAAGAATTGACAAAAATCTTATCTGTTTCCAAATTTAGTTGTTCTGTATTCTTTTCGGCGATTCTTCTTATATTACTTTGGGGATTTTTTGTGACCTTCTCTTACCGATTTTAAAATTTATGTTAAAACTATGATGTCGTCAAGTGACGTCATGACCTATCGGAAGCCATTTTTCATATTTCACATTAACCGCTCCACAAATACTTTACGTAAATAAATTGGCAGATCTATGATTGTATAGCGATAAACTTGTCGTTTGTATGCAAGGTTCAAATAGATAAATTAAAGAAAACAAGGCATCAGAACAGTCGGAGCGTTTGCTGCGACTTAGCCCCGTACGACCCGTAATCCTATTTCGTCCGTAACCATAATACGTCCGTAGCCGTAATACGCCCAGAACCCTAATACGTCTACAACCCTCTAATGCGTCTGTTACCAAAATGCAAGTCAAGTTGGGCATGGTCAAATTTACTGAAAGTGTTTATTTTTAAAATTGCGCATAGCGCAATTACGAAAGCCCGTACGAAGTACCTCTCAAATAAAACCAACAATTTACGACATTATTTTAGAAACCCAAAATTTTTTGCCAACTTTCCACCTCTCAAATGAAACAAAAACTAGCAAAATCGGTTGAGATTTACTCGATTTATGTGCAAAAATCACTTAGGGCCGAGTAGCGGCCTTAGTCCAAGGGCCCAAATTTGAAACTTTTTTGCCATCATTCTATTCGGAATTCAATTATCTCTCAAATGAAACAAAATCTAGCAAAATCGGATGAGATTTATTCGATTTATGTGCAAAAAACACTTAGGGCCGAGTAGCGGCCTTGGTCCAAGGGCCCAAATTTGAAACTTTTTTTTGCCATCATTCTATTCGGCATTCAATTATCTCTCAAATGAAACAAAATCTAGCAAAATCGGATGAGATTTATTCGATTTATGTGCAAAAAACACTTAGGGCCGAGTAGCGGCCTTAGTCCAAGGGCCCAAATTTGAAACTTTTTTTTGCCATCATTCTATTCGGAATTCAATTATCTCTCAAATGAAACAAAAACTAGCAAAATCGGATGAGATTTATTCGATTTATGTGCAAAAAACACTTAGGGCCGAGTAGCGGCCTTAGCCCAAGGGCCCAAATTTGAAACTTTTTTTGCCATCATTCTATTCGGCATTCAATTATCTCTCAAATGAAACAAAATCTAGCAAAATCGGATGAGATTTATTCGATTTATGTGCAAAAAACACTTAGGGCCGAGTAACGACCTTTGAGCCCTCCCAACAACCCGCGTTGCATCTTACCCAAAAACAATGTTCAGCAACTTTGTTCTACTCGTCAATACCTTTCATTTGATATATCACAAGCAGCTATTGCGTGCGTATTTCGGTAGATATCGTCGAAAGACTGAAAAACACCTATAGGGCCCTAGCTCTGGAAAGGCCGACCCTACCATGCCCATTTTCGAACTTGACCTTACTTTTGTCGATACCAATCGGGAAAAAAAAGAATTTTCAAAAAAGGTTGTGATTTACTCAAGCTAGAGGGGTCACAGACGGACGGACGGACGGACATTTTTTTTTATTGCGGATTCGTCATCTATGAACATAACCAAATGCTTTGCCCTTACTGTCTGCTTCCAATTCGACGTGTTACAAACGACATATTAATCTTATAAGCCCCCAGTACTTCGTACGGGGCTAAAAATAAATTGTTTGCTGTCACATCTAGACTATGGTGAGAACGCAGTTAACAAACCCCAGGAGGTTGCAGACTTTGTTCTAAACTGATATTTTTGAAGTCACGTCAAACATGGTTGTTCTCTTTCTCCATCCGAATCGATTTAAGGGTCACTCAAGGACGTACAAAATGTTAGATGGATTCTGCACTTTATCTGAATTTTGACAGACTTGCACTGAGAGGCTCTCATTTTGAGCTTGCAGATTCACTTTATAAATCAAGCTGATGACTAAGGAGTCGATGGGAGCGGCACAGTTAATGAGAAAGACGTACATAACCATACAATACCAGTCTCCGTCAATTTGGATCCCGATTCCCTTCACCCCATAAACAGTGAAACGACAGATTTGATCGCATTTATCACACTTAATTTATTGAATACGGTTAGTAAATCTCTACGACCCTTACAGACTAGGACTTACAAATAGATGGGATGTACATTACTCGTTTTCAGCTTCTTGTTGCACGATGGACATTTTTTGAAGATTTTCACCGCATTTTTGATACAATCACCGCAGTAGATATGGCCACATGTGGTGGAATGCGGCGCCTTTACGTCGTCCAAACAAATAGCACAGCTGTGTCGAAACTGTTTCTCTGGCGACGTTTCATCTGGATTTGGAATTTCCGGTCTGCCAGCACGCTTTCGACTGTCGTTTCGTTCCGGTGACTGGAGGCGGTGATCCGATGGTGAACCTTGATCGGATAGATCTATGACAGGAATCTCAACGGATGGCCTCGGTCGCAGTGGCTGGTTACTGTTTACGAAAATGACCTCATCGTCACTGTCGGTGTCGACGGAAATAACGGTGGCAACCGGAGCAACATATGACACTTCAATCACATCTGGTTGGCCTGACAATTTAAAATCAGTTCCTTGCTTCAGCTCGTTCCAATTTTGCTACACTTACCCGATTCATCGGTCAGATGGATGGTGGAAGAAGTTGAAGTTGTTGTTGTTGTGCATTGCCCGGAGCTGGTTGGATTATCTGCCTCCATAGTTTCCGACTGTGCAATGAACTGTTGCATCCAATCATTGGTCGTAGCTATCGTAGTGGTCTCAGGAATGTTCATTTGATCGATTTGACGAGTATTTTCGCGAATCATGTTTTCCGCCCGTGCAATCAGGTCTTCCACAGATTCTTCAGCATTTGTTCCGTCGGCTCCATCCGTTTCATTGTATTCCGGCTGAGTATCTTCCTCTTCGTTCTATGAAAGAATGTTGCAGACATTTTGAATAATTTTCCGGAAAAAACGATCGAAAGACTTGGGCGCCTCCGTTCAAATGCAATTTTACCTTCAACGATCGGTTAATGTAATCCAAAATGAAATCGGTCATGTATGTGGGAATAGTGTCTGTGCTTTCGGCATCTTCAGCCAGTGGCCCAGCAAGTTCATTCGCATGGGCAGGTTCTTGTTTAACATTTTCCATTAGAAATCCAATATCGTTGAAATCAGAATCCATTGCCGCTTTTCTGACAACAGGCGGATCAAACTATTTTCTTTCAAAACAGCAATTGCGTCAACAAATTATGGAAAACTATTTTTAGGAAAAAAAAATCCTTTCACAGTCGCACAATCTTTTTTGTGTATTTCTCGTTTTTACTCTGCACATTGACATTACATTGATGGTTTTTCTCTGGTTGTCTGATCTTCTTCGGTGTGGATGCAATGCAGTGAATAATATTTGTGTCCATATGGTCCATTATATGATGGTTTAAATCGACAAAGAAAGTTTGTATACTTAGATGGTATGAAAACAGTTAATCTGCCGCTCACTCGAAAATATTTCTTTGGAAAGCCTTAAATCTATGATCAATCTAAAATGTTATTTGTACCGACCGTGATTATAATTGTTGAGTCCAAAATGTTCTCCGCTGAGTTTAAATCCGAAACAACGCTCGAAAAAGTAACATTGACAAAGGCAACGTCAATTTCTGGACGAAAAACTACAATCTTAAACGTCGCTAAAGCTTACTTTTTGATTCTAACCAACGCTCTTCAAGCAAAAGTGCTTCGAGTGACAGCTGTCAAATAGAGTTCTACTTTCTATTACTAAAAGCGGACTTACGCTGAAAACTTAATATTGAAAGTGTCCACGCCAAACCAAACGCCGCTGTGTATACGATTTTCTCATATCACAGTATGTACGTTGAAATTTATTTTATATGCTTCCTACTGCGGGACGAAAGAAAAAAATGTAAGCCCACGGCCGAAAGTGACAGATATGTAAGCTCACGCACCTTCGGCTTACAATTTTCTGTCACTTTCGGCCCTTGGGCTTACATTTTTCAACTTTCGTCCCCAGTAGGCAGCATATAAAACTTAATACGTAACTCTTTCGGCCTCCTCAATCGATACGTAAATAACTATTTCACAACGTATGCTAGAAAATAGTCATTTTCACCCCTCCACTGAAACTACATAAGCCCTTGTTGTAAAACTCTTTGGATTTACCTCGGGAAAAAAGTTGGAAATTACACGGGTGACTTGTAAAAACATTCTGGAAATGAAATTTTCAACTTTTCTTCCCTCGTAGAACATTTGTTCATCCACCGATTCACTCAAAATTCAACTATAGGCTCTTGTTCTCAAGTTCTTCTAGAGAGAAGCCTCTGACAGCATGACATATAATTTAAAATAGAATTCTTGGCAGTTACAAGTTCTACACTATAACATCTCCTCCATAAAGAAAGTAATGAAACACGTAAGAAGATCCCTGAGAGTAATGAACCTTGCAGAGCTGCCAATCTTCCCAAACTTTTTCGAATTTAATTCGCCAATTCTCAAAGTGCATGTGCAGTGCAGCACATATGCAACGACAATCGAAGAACTTTGCATGTTAATCTTGATCGATGGTAACCTCGATGTTGTAATAGTTATTTCCAATGAAAGTATACTCTGTATAGTTATGGTCTAATGTCAAAATTTGTATGGAGCGGAGGAAATATCGATTTCATATAAACTAACCTCTCAGTGAAAATCATTGTTTGAAAGGTGAGTGTTTTTTATATGAAATCGTTATTTCCGCCGGTTTGTATGGACAGACCAAACCTGATTCGCACTTTCTTTGGTTATTTGTTTACCTAGAGGCGACAAAATAAAAAATTCCAACAAGAGCAACGATCGCTCGAGTTGGAATATCTTCATATTTCTCCCAGAGGTGAAGACAACGATTTTCATATGTTGTGTCTTACTGTTTTTCTCCACGAAACCAAAAACGTAAATTCACCATGCTATTTTTGACAACATGAACAAAATGACAGTTCAAATAAGGAAGTAGTCTGTGTGAGCTTCCCAAAGTTTACAGCCTTCGAACTTTTCTTAGTAGAAATGTCATTCGATCAATCGTCAACAAAACGCATTTTTCTCATGGCCTATTGAGAGGAGAAAATAAGGTAAATCACAACGAACATATGAGAGGTGAGTTTGCTTGTATGAAATTGTTATCAAGGCTGTATACAGTCTTGATTGTTATGTCCTCCGCTACATACAAAGTTTGACATTCGACCATACCTTGCGTTGACGTTCATTGACTTTTCTTATCCTTAAAAAATCGTTTAGGTTGGATGTTCAATAATCTACTATTCTGTAACGAATGTCATCAAAAGCAAACCCGAACCAAAGAACGTAAGGTAAAGCAAAAATTGGAAAAACAAATGTCTGAGTTCAAAATTTTTTTCTCGTCAGTCTACAGACGTTTTTAATTAGATAATCAAAGTTTAAATTAGTGCACATGCAAGACATTTGTCACAGAACCATTACCGATCTCAAATCCAACAAATTGAATCGCGTAATCAACTGTTGATGGTCAAAATAAACAGTTTTTCGTTTAACGTCAGTGTGTTGTGTTACCCACAGTCAGTTTAAGTGTCAAAAAGGGTGGAAAATTCATATGAACGACGAAAAATGTAAATTTGTTCGATTTAACAAATTGTTTAGCCTGAATTCACATATCATCAATGGGAACGAATGATTTATGCCTACGGCCGTTGCCTTATTTGGATGCAAAATGGTTAAGGGTCGATTTGTATGGGGCTTTGCGTGATTTGGAATGTGCAGCTCAACAATTCAATAATCTGGTTAAAGACAATGAACTCATTGCTAGCGATGGAGTTCAACAGGGTACTGTGATAAATTCAACTGGATATGTGTCATATGTCAACACCACGATCGGTAAACATTATTGCGGTGTCGCTGATATATCGTGCCTGTGTGCAAATGGTTCGACTTGTACGGGTATCTGTCGTCCGGAAACGGAATGCAATTGTGAAGCTTGCCATCAGCTTGACGAAGAGACGACAAAGAAAAGTTCAACGGTGCAGAGTCGCACCCAATGTGAACCATCCGATACAATTTTGGATTCTTGGCTCTGGGGACCCATTCCAAGTATGTTCTCAGCACTGTTCCCACTAAGATCGGTTGCTAAAATTAACCGACAAAAAATATGTTTCTTATAGACACGGAGCAGCGAGCCAATTGCATTAAATCACTGTTAACGGAACAACGAGAACTATCCCTCCAGGCAGCCAGCCATTCACTCTCGGCCATTCACCTCAAACAGCGTCTGAACATTTACCATCGTTACTTCATCGCCTTGGCTCGTTTTAAGTCCGCTAAGAACGTCGATTGCTATTCAGATCCCATTGAAGGACAAGTGGACGGAAGCTATCAGGTACTCTCATCCAAATGTTATCCCAAATCGTCAAACGATTCGACTTTTCTTTGAAATCTAGAAATGCGGCAGCATCGACAGTTTGGTAACGAAAGATGCCGAAAAGTCAGCTTTGGCTAGAGTGGGAGCTCGAGCTGCCTTGAATTTTTCATTTGCATTTCTCCGACGTGCTTGGCGTTCCGGCGAAGATACTGACCTCTGCAGTGAACTACTCACCGATGCACTTGCAGCACTTCAAGGTATACTTTTTGCCATTGCCATAGAGCGATGGAATGTTAACGAAGTTATTCGTACAGGACTGCCCGAAGCGTCACTCTTCGATTCGTCACAAGTATCCGCATTGTGGATTGAGGTGTTGGAAAGATCGACCAAATTTCTGCGTCAAGTTGTTTTGGGCGATGTGATGGGCGGAAGATGTTTGGTTCCCCGTGCTGATCGTCATATTGCGCTCAGTTTACTGTTGGAATTGGGTTCGCAGAAGGGAACGCTGAGTGCTTCGCTCGAAGCCATTCTTTTGCTACTGACGCTGTGGGACAAGGAAAAGGATGTGGACGATAATCGTACACCGAATCAAATCAATGGGGCGCCATTGGTCCCCATTCTACGACGTTACGAACATGTATCGAGTCAATCACATGCAAAAGTACTGGAGGGGAATAATGCAGCTAGTCCAACGGAATCGTTTTTAAGGTATGGCCAGTAGTGACTTGCTCGCGTTTCGAATTCAAGAGAAATTTTTCCCGTTTAGATTCCTCACTTTACCCGAATCGGAATCGGCCAATGTCGATCTTCGACAGGCAGCCGTTGTGATCATCAGTCATTTGGATCGGTTGGCCAAACCTCAGTTACCAACTGGTAGTTACGCACCCAAGCGTACCAAGCAACTGCAACAAATCCTAACCCTTGGCTCATTCTCCGTCTCATCGGAAAATTATGGATTTACGTCCGAGCATGTTACCGAGCAATTTCCGATACTCGGTACGGGATCGAAATATTCAACCACCTTCATCGACTTGGGACCGAACGCGTCGATCAAGCAGATGATCTTCTCCGAGAAGCAGGTCTACATCCTGACAACCATCGGTGAAGTGTTCATGTTGGACAATGAAATTACGTCCGAACCGAAAGTGGAACCGGTTGACATTGCCGGTTGTGATGCCGGTACAGTGATTCAGATTGCTGGTTTGTGCGAGGGAAAATATTTGTTTGCATTGAATGAGAAACGTGAAGTGTTTGTGTTGGGTGTAGGCGATGGACGATCGAATCGGGGTGACGTGGCATTGAAAGTTCATGCCTTTTCGGATAAGTTCATCAAAAGCATTCATTGCGGTGCCACATATTGTGCAGCTGTAACAGTGTCCGGAGGACTATACACTTTCGGTCGGAATGTAACTGGATGCGCGCCTGTCGTTTCGGAAGAGAAATTTGCTCCGATTGCAGTGCAAGCGATGTTTGGTCAAATGGTCGTCGATGTTGCATTGTCGACCGGAGATTCTGGTTCACTGTGCGTCACATCGGATGGAAGTGTTTACGCGTGGAATGATGTCGATCTGGGCAAAGCTGGAAATAGCTCGTACAGTGGTGGTTCTCAAGTTCCCGTTCAAGTCGAGGGACTAACGCGAATTTGTCGTGTGTTCTCATGCTCCGAATTCAATGTGGCTTTGTCTTTTGACGGATCGGTGTACGTGTGGAGCAACAAAAATGGTGCACGACCTTGTTCGGCTGATATGTCCGATGAAAAATCGAAAGCGAATGCTGAGTTGTGCGACTACCTGCCGCATCCACGACGAATTGAATCATTGGAAGGTAAAAATATTGTCGATGTGGCAGTCGGTAGCGCACATTGTCTGCTCATGACGAGTAATGGTGAAGTTTACGGTTTTGGGCGCAATGATTACAATCAGATTTGTCCCAAGTCGGTATCCTCGTCTACGATGATTACAACACCCATTCAAGTTACGCCTCCATCGCTACGAACAACCGGAATAACATGTGGTCCAGCACAATCCATTCTATGGAGCAATACGTCCACGTCAGGAATCGCTAAGAAACTTCCGTTCATTGTCGACCTGTCCGAATCAACGTTCCGGTTAATCGATCAACTTTTAGCGATTGTGTGTGCCATTACCAGTGAGATCAGACATCCTCCTAACCAAGAATCTGAGTGCATTGCAGTGGCCTCATTAAACTTGCTTCGGCTCCAGTTACACGCCTTGATCACAAACAACATCAATCCTCAAACGGTTGGACTGGGCGAAGGTTCCCGCCTTCTCACCAGTCTTAAAACTCGAATACTGAGCCTAGCTGGCGGACCAACAATACTGAAAACAATGCAGGACGCAGCCCAGTGGACATTGCAGGTCGGATGGAGTGTATTTCTACCAACTGCTGCCGAAAGAGCACAAACATTAACATCCCTGCTTCCATCCGATCCTAGTGCGTCAACATCAACGTCAGGACACAGATTCATGACCGATTTACTAGTCGGTTCCCTCATGGCAGAAGAAGGATTACAAACGGCACTGAAACAAGCCATCAATTCAGAACCGGGAGACTCGTCAAGTGGCCACAATCTGCCGTTATTGCACCTGATCAAGCAACTGTTACGCAATAATGCTGCCTTGACACAAGCTCGTCTCGGTCAACTGTTAGCCGGTCCGTATGTCAAATCGGAAGATGATTATGCACAGGCTGAAAGTCCCGAGTTTCCGTCGCCCAGTTTAGATTTACTGCATCGTTTCCAACGACTTCTTCTGTCCCATTTGCATCAATCGAAGAACGAAGATCTGGCTGGAGCGGAAGCATTGCTCGCCAAATACATGCAACAAATAATCACGCTGTCCGTGGCAACGTTGACGAAAGCGAACGAAATCATTCTACAAGGAAAAGAAGGAATTGTTCCGGTCCTAGCCGCCGATATATCGGACACACTGCTCTACGAACTCATTGTGGGACTCGTTCTATTGCATCGTGATTGTACCACTACCATTTTGCCGTCGTTCGAATGGACGAAACTGTTTGTGCCGCTGTTGAATTGCTTGGACTGCTTGAATCGAATCATATGCGATGCTGATGTTCAAGACACGGATAACATGGGTTGGCCAGCAATCTTTTGCCGCGGATCACCGAAACCAGTTTCAGCTCAGGACGATGCTGTGGTGATACGACAATGCGACATTGAAAATCACATCCTTTCGGGTGGTAAATGGATCATCATCAGCGGTCATGTGTACGACGTGGATGGTTACCAGTAAGTGTGACGACGACATATTAACGTCGAAGTTAGCTCAAATTTTCAACTTGAATCGTTTCAGTTGCGACATCGGTTACGTCAATGAATTGCTGTCCAATGGAGCTGGGAAAGATCTGACCAGTGAACTTTCAAATCCATTGTATCGCGTCCCATTCGAACATATTACTTCGCACTTGAAGGTCGGAAAGTTTGCCCACAACGACAGCGATGACAAGGTAATTGCGATGCTCATTCGAGTGGTAATTCACTTCACTTCCTTCTGGTCTCTATTTCAGGCGTCTGGATTCCAGAACATTTCATTGACCCATTTAAACACCGAACAAGCGTTGGCCTATCTACTCGGTCTACGAGCTTGCATACTCCAACGAGGGCCCATACTTCAACCAGCCGAAATTTCGTGCAAGAGTCTGTTGAAATCACCGATTTTGAGTGGTGGTCTGCAGGTCTTACAACCGTCGAATCCATTCGATGAAGAGAAGGGTGAAGCACGTAGCAGTGCATCCACTGGCAGTACACCGACAGAAGCGTCTAGTATATTCGCCTCTGAACTGCCACAACCAGCTCTGTGGCCACACATGGTGAGTTAACTGGCGACTTGACCGTGGAAGAGATTGAAACGAAATTTCCGTTTCAGCTTATTACTCATCGCGTCGACTCACTGTTAACCGGATTGAGTGAAGCACGATTAACGGATCCATTGGTATCGACGTGGTACACCATTGCGGACCGATTTTGCAAGGAGAACAGTTTCATCTGGCACCAAGACTTTCCCACTGAACATCCGATCAGCGAACTTGAACGAAACCTCACGGCTGTGTTCATTCGGCATCAAAGTTTGGGTCCGTTAGTGCTGGCTGTAGTCGATCGAGAACTAAGTGGTGCAAGTGATAAACTGCCGACACCTGTGGCGGATGTCATCCGACTCGTTCATCAAACCAAATTTACGTTAATTAAGACGCGACAGCAACTGAACCGAAGCTACAAAGAAGTGTGCGCACCAATGTTGGAAAAATGCCGGTTTCTGTTGTATGAAGTGCGGCCGGCCATTAGCATGGAACAGTTAGCGTTGAAGCGATTGAATATTCTGCGCAAACCAACCCGATTCAAATCGCTGGTGAAACGGATCATAAACGATATCCGAACCGCAAAGGTTTTGCACGACATCGCCAAACCCGACGATATACTCAACGTGACGATACAGAGTCAGACCGGTATCAAGCTGCATTCGAATGAAAATCTAAAGAAAATTAGCTCAACGGACAATTTGCTGAGCAATGAGGTGGATGGCAGGAAAATCGCCGGTGAAAACGATAGCAATGTAACGTTGGAAAAACGCGATCCGATCGACGGTGGTGATACAAAGACTCCGAACAATTTGGAAAATTGTCGTCGATTCAAGGCCAACGAATGGGACGATCAGTTCGTGAATGATTTCATTGCAAAATTGAGCGAGAAATCGATGCAAATCTGTGACAACAGTGAATCGCTGTCGTCGGTGATGACGTTGATTGTCGATTTTATATTACAAGAAAATTGCGATGTGGAAACGTTGCGACGAGCCATGTACTGTCAGGTGCAACGGTATCAAATACGTAAACGAGGACTGGAAATGTTTGCCGAACTGTTGAGTGTTAAAGGTTTATTGGACGACGTTGCGTACAACGTGCTGAGCGGCTACCTGGGCCTCTTTCTCGAGAAATCGAAACAACATTATCTGGGCAACATTATGGACGATCTGAATATGATAACGGCTTTCCAGAAGGCCGACCTGTTGCTGTGCCACAAGACCATTATTGAATGGGCAATCGTTGAGATGCAAAAGTTTGTGAATCAGGAGCAAATCTTCGGCAAACAGAAATCGCACGCCGGCAAAGACAATTCCAATTTGGGTACGTACGTGTTCCTCAAGAAATTACCGCGCGCCCGCTTTCTGCTCGGCGTGTTCGGCATACTGTCCAAGGATCTGGGCGGAGATGAAATCAGTTTGGTCATAAATTCTGGTGCGCTGGGCAGCATTTTGGGATTGCTGAGACAATGTGGTGGAGAGCCGGCTGCGTCCAAGATTGGCAACGAACAGTCGTTCGTTTATGAGGATGCAATCGTGAAAAGGGCACCGAAAACCAATGCGACTGGATCCGAGCTAGCAAAACTCATGAAAATTGGCACAAGAGTGGTTCGGGGAGTTGACTGGAAATGGGGCTCCCAAGATGACAGTGGAAACGGACGAATAATATCGGAGGTCGGAGATGATGGTTGGGTTCGAGTGGAATGGGACAATGGGTAAGTGTGACATTCGATCAGCCATTCGTCCATTTCTTACTTATGTTTTACATCTAAAGCTCAACGAACTCGTACCGGATGGGAAAAGAAGGTCAATACGATCTGAGACTCGCCGACAACACTTCAAGCGTTGCATCGCCCGATACCGAAACCGAAGACGACGTATCGTTAATTGAAATGCAGCTAACCGGCAACTCACATCCGACGAAACTTCTGAGAAGTGGCTGCACCAAAATGCTGAAAATCATTTCGGTCTGCGTTGGACAACACGGCGATAAAATGGAGAAGAATGCGGTTGCGTGTGTGGCATCTATGTTCCGGTCGGTGTTGTCGTCCAAGATTGGTTTTCTGAACCAGGGACTCGAACATTGGACGACGTTGGGCTTTCTGCGTGCCATTTCGCAGCCCAAACAATTTTCGAAATTTTTGACGTCGCCCATCTGGATCAAACTCCACATCGACATACTGAACGCACCGATCACCTGTGAACAGGATGTATACAAAAAGGTCCACAGTCTACGGCTGTTGCAAGCGACTCTCGTCAATTGCGATGAAACGCAAAGCGAACTGACCCTGTCGTTGGTGGAGAAACTGTTCGCCTGCCTTGGGAAAATCATTCTCTATTGTCCCAACGATTTGTCCTTGGCTCAGAATCCATCGGATCTGAAAGCACGTGTATTGCTGGGCGCATCGAATTCCAGTACAGTTGCCGAGGAGCTGCTAGGTCTGCTGCGACGACTGCACACCTTACCACTTTGGAATGGTCCGATCAATTCGTTTCTTTCGAATAAGCTTTGCATCAGCACGGAGTTTTTGGATGAACAGGACGACTGCAGCAATGAACAAGAAAAGGGACTGATTGTCGCTGCATTGAGTCTGATCGGTGGTGTTGATAGTCGACCTCGCATTGGATTGAATATTACGCATGATGGAGTCCGAGGAACGATTACCAGTTTTACGCCGAAAGGAAAGGTAATGGCAAACGTGCACCATTCGTCCGAGGTGAAGAAACTGTCGATTGCTGTGGCTCAAGGTAAATTTCCGAACATTTCGTGGGACACTCGGTCTTGCTTTTCACACTTCTTCCTTTCCAGATTGTGCCGACGTTGGCGCTTTCAGTTTGTCGCGCATGAAACTCAACGAAATGTTGATAAATTCCTGGACAGTTCTACTAAACGGCCCCACCGAATGGAAGACGAATCTGGCATCGAATCAGATTAATGTGGCGCAGCTCCGCTCGCAACAAATCCACTTGGCTGCACTGAACGGGACCAGCGTACTGTTTCGTCATCAAAATATTTTGCGGAAAATTTTACGGCAACGAGCTCCTGGCATCTCTCGATACTCGTCCGACGAAAGTATTAGCGAGCATGGAAATGAAAATGTTTCGCCGGATAGTCAAAATGACGGTGGCTCATCGGATGAACAACATGTTAGCAACAATGAACTGCTGATCCAAACGATTTTGGCACGGGCCACACAGGCTAATCCACTTAAAGCCCAGTACACCTACACAGATCTGACACTGGCAGCCTTAGCCTTATCCCAATTGCTGTCTAGTCATATTCACACCGAAATTAATGCACCTCTGGCTACTGCTAAACGCCCCATACCGCCACCAGTTCATCCAACACTTATCCATGGAGTTCCGATTTACAACGATGGACTGTTGGATGACATTCCAACACCGTCCAGTGAAAGTTCGAACGTGTGTTCGGGAGCCCGAGCGTCGAACCGGAAACTATCGCCAATGATCGCACAGATCGTCGAAATGGGATTTTCACGCAAGTCAATCAACTTGGCACTGAAAGCAGTCGCCGGTCAACCCGATCAGCCGAATGTTGACCAAATCGTCCAATGGATTTTGGAACATCCTGACCAGTGTCCGCCGCTACAAAACGCGTCCAAACAAAATGATTTGAATGGCGATTCGGACTCCGATTGCGGTAGCATCGATACGGTGGAATGTTTCTTTGTCAACGATAAATATGCGTCGCGTGACGACTTTCAAACTGCCGATGCGTATGCTCAGTATGTCCGGGAAAAAATCGTTCCCGGTATGACGGTCAGATGTTGCAGAGATTTCGAAGAGATTCACAAAGGCGACATTGGCACCGTTGTCAAAGTGGATGCAGAAGGACTGCACGATTTGAACGTTCAAGTGGATTGGCAGATTCATTCGGCAGCGTATTGGATGTGTTTCGTGCATATTGGTACGGAATTTTGACCATGACCTTGACCCTTTTACAATTTTTCGTTTTTCTACAAATTGCAGAAATACTAGAGCCTCCAAAGGAAGACACTACTGCCACCGATAATACCATAGTCATTGGATCACACGTTCGAATCAAAGCGAATGTGTCAGCACCGCGCTATAAATGGGGTTCGGTTGTGCGAGGAAGTGTGGGTGTCGTTACGGCTATCAACGACAACGGAGATGTTACGGTAGACTTTCCGCAACAATTCAGTTGGACGGGACAGCTGAGTGAAATGGAATTGGTGACGAATTCTCAGGTGAGTTTTAAGTTCTGCGTTTCAAAGTGTGATTCATGAGAGATGAAAGTTGTGACTGAAGCTCGGTCGACCTAATTCAATCATAGTCAAAGGACATTTTGACCAGAACGCATTTTTGTTCTGACAGACACTCTTCCCTGTAGCTTCTGAAGATTTTCAATTATTTCATTTCCAGGGTAACTCTTCATCCGCTCCAAATGAGTCGTCGATCGGCGGGGATTTAATTGAAGACTGGTCAAGGTGATTAGACAAAACTTCAACTTCCCTTCCAACAATATAAGTCTCTACCCTTTCAGATGTATACGATCGCTAACGGTTTCGTCGAACGAGTCCATGGCCAAGCACTTGTTGGACAAATCTACCAACTACTGGCAAAGCTCTTCGGGTGGCATAGCAAAGAATTGGATCAGACTGGAAATGCACGAAAACGTTCTCGTTCATTTGCTAACAATAACAGTTAGTCCGGCTGATCGGTCGCATATGCCATCGTTAGTAGTTGTGCGGGTCGGCGATAGTGTTGACACATTGAAAGACTTTGGGTGAGTCAGTGTGTGCCGAACCTTTGCCTTGACACTCAAATATTTTCGTCTTTTCTTCGATAGTTGGGTGTATGTGAAACCCACAGACACTGTGATTCAATTGCTGTCTGATGTCAGGGACTACTATAACTGGATAGAAATTGTTATCAAACAGAACCGCAACAATGGCATTCAATGCAAGGTAAAAGGTTGTCCTTCTTTTGTAGTAGAACCGGATGTAAAGGAACATTCAACTTTTCAAGGTTCATGGAGTCAACATTATCGGTCGTCGTAAGCAAACGGATCTGGATCTAATTCTCACCAATGCTGCATTCCTGGCAACCGAATTTGATTCGACATTTGAGCCCAGTTGTTCGTCATCGTCCTATCCAGAAGATAAGCATTCAAAAGATCAGTTGCCGAAGGTTCTTGTGTGGGGACTGAACGATAAAGAGCAACTCGGCGGCCTGAAAGGATCCAAAATCAAAGTTCCGACCGCTTCACCCACACTGAGTCAATTGCGTCCGGTCTGGATATCGGGTGGATCCAAGTCGCTGTTCATAGTGTCGCAAGACGGAAAAGTGTACGCATGTGGTGAAGGTACGAATGGACGTTTAGGTCTGGGCCATAACTACAACGTTTCGACGCCGAGAAAGGTACCGATTCTCAATCAGTACGTGGTGAAGAAAGTAGCTGTTCATTCTGGAGGCAAACATGGTTGGTTCTTGCACGTCTGTCTATACCTTAAACTCTCTTTACACTTGACTGCATTTCAGCTATGGCGTTGACGTTGGACGGAAAAGTATTGTCTTGGGGCGAAGGCGAAGACGGAAAATTGGGTCACGGAAATCGTTTGACCTTGGACAAACCGAAGTTGATCGAAACATTGAAATCGAAACGAATCCGTGACATTGCTTGCGGTTCGTCGCACAGTGCTGCTATTACTAGTTCGGGCGAGCTTTACACGTGGGGTCTAGGTGAATACGGACGCTTGGGACATGGCGACAATTGTACACAATTGAAACCGAAACTGGTGACGGCTTTATTGGATCATCGCATCGTTCAAGTGGCTTGTGGTAGTCGCGATGCACAGACGTTGGCATTAACAGAAGCTGGTGAGTGAATGGTTTTCAGTTTGCTTATTGCTTCCTCTTTCCCGTTGAAAACACCGATGTACGTTGCAGGACTCTTGTTTTCGTGGGGTGACGGAGATTTTGGGAAATTAGGCCGAGGAGGATCTGAAGGGTGCTCAGTTCCGCATCAAGTGGAACGATTGAATGGCGTTGGCGTTATTCAAATCGAGTGTGGAGCTCAGTTCAGTTTGGCTTTGACGAAAGGTTTGGATAAATTTGCATTCTTCGGACTCAAAGAGATTTTCAATTGAACCGTTTTTTAGCTGGTGAAATTTGGACCTGGGGTAAGGGAGACTACTATCGATTGGGTCATAATTCAGATCAGCATGTGCGAAAGCCGACACCTATTCAGGGACTTCGAGGTTTACGAGTTATTCACGTTGGTATGTTAACTAATCCTTTGAGTAGACGTGTCTCTATTCCTACAAAATTTGAAACATTTTTTTTCCGTAGCTGTTGGCGCTCTACACTGTCTTGCAGTGACTGATACGGGACAAGTTTTCGCCTGGGGAGATAACGATCACGGACAACAAGTGATTAACTTGTCTCTCTCAAAATATTTTCCGTTTAACTTTCCGTTTTGTATCTGCTCAGGGTTCCGGAACGACATCGGTCAACAAGAAGCCAATTGCTGTGGTTGGTCTGGATTCAGTGTTCGTCAATAGAGTCGCGTGTGGTTCTTCGCATTCAGTTGCCTGGTGTCTAGCCCAATCAACAGTCGAAGAAGATAAGAAAGAGCCGCTCCCATTTTCGTCCACGAAAGATCCGTTGGGTAGTAATGGACTAGGCATTTACGATCAGGAACCGCAAGTGATACATCAACCGGGAACATTGAAATCACCGAAACAGTCCCTGTCGGCGATACTTCTTTCACTGGAATCGAACAGTGCGCGTCAAGTTGCACTAAGTCACGTACTGAACGCTATGAGCATTCTCCAAGCCAGACAGTGCATCCAGGCGGCATTGGCTTGTCACAGTCAGGTGGTCAATTATTCGGAAAAGAGCGGAGACAACGACAATTACTTCAAAGAACTGGAGTCGCTGCACAATCCAAATAATCCGTTAAACAATCCGGAAGTTATAGCTAAAGGTGGTGGTGAGGGTCCTGCGGAACGAGTTGATCCGGCAACACTTGCTTTGGTCGATGCGTCTCCAGATAGCGAATCATTGCCTCCATTGCCGGCAGGACCTTTTGCAGCTTTTCAATCGTTAACTGGTTCCGTTTCACTGTCCGCATCTATATCTAGCTGTAATGCCACCCAAAAACAATCGAAATTGTCAATGTCCGTTATGGCAGCGACGATGACACATCAGGATGAAGTGATCAATGAAAATGGTGTGGCTGGATTGGATGAATTTACGTCACTGCTGGGAGAGTCTGAGGCGAAAGGATTGCTGGAATTGCTAAAATTAAGTGTGGCTGGCCGTACTGGATCGGGAAATACGTCTCAAACAATTGCAAACACTCTCATTGCATTGGGCACCAATTCGTCAGCGATTGGCAGCATGATCTTGGAAACATGCATCACGGAATTGGAAGATCTGTGCACGTCGAGACATTTTCTCGGTAAAATGCCGAAACCAGTTGTTCAGGAAACCAGTCATCCGTATATCGACGACATCACTCTTGTTGGTAAGTCGACACAAAAGCGCAATGCGTATGAATGATGACGCTAATGACTTTCTCTCTGTGGTTGTTCAGGTCACGTAAAAATACCGGGAGCCGAAGCTTTACGACTAGAATTCGACACACAATGTTCGACAGAAAAGCGAAACGATCCGCTGATCATTATGGATGGATCAGGTCGAGTTGTTGCCAGTCGTTCGGGTCGGGAGTTCGCACAATGGGCACCGGAGATACGAATCCAAGGCGACGAGATGCGTTGGAAATTCACCAGTGACAGTTCCGTCAACGGTTGGGGTTGGAAATTTTGGGTTCACGCCATAATGCCACCGTTTTTCCTGCAAGAGCTCGGCTCTGATCGTGCAGTATTATCTCAACCGTCAATGGACTTGGTTATGGCATTGCTCGATCCACGACTAGTGCCATCCAATAAGGGCATACTATTGCGACTTGCTGCTGCCGTGTCAGCTTGTGCCCAACTATCCACTTTAACGACCCCACAAAGAATTTGGGCGCTCAAGAAATTGCATGAAATTCTCACGTCGAAGTATTCGCCGAAACCGCTGGATCCATCGTTGAGCTCGTTCCTGATGCCATTTTTGCCATGCTTACTGAGGCAGTACGAGTATGAAGAATCTCAAGTCCGAGGAGGCGTTCATTTGATGCATTCGGAGTACTTCAAAACTATGGCCGCTCTGGCTTGTGACATGCAATTGGACTCATTGATATCGGCTGACATCCATAAGTGGGCATGGTTTAAGTATGTTTTTCAACTCCGGTTCAAGATTCGTATAGACACGAACTGACAAAATATTTTCCTTCATTTAGACGATATTGCTGTGCCGTACGTGTCGCTCAGTCACTCATTAATCGAACACCATTGCCCCGAGCATTTGTTATGGAAGTCCGGAAGAAATTGGCCGACATGTTGCCGAATCAATCGGTTTCAGCGATGTTTGGTGGAGCAAATGGATTGTCATCATCAATGACTTCACTGTCGAGCAGTCACAACGCTACCACATCATATTCATCGGCGTCGTCCAGTTTGGTTCAGTACATCGATTCGGTGATATCTTTGGCAAGCATTCCATCGGATGGCGAGATGCGAGAACAGGAGAATCAGTACCTACAGGAGGACCATACAATTTTCAAAGCACAACACGATCGCCAATTGTTACAGTGGCTGAATAGACGACCCGAAGACTGGAAGTTATCATGCAATGGGGCGAGTACCATTTACGGATGGGGACATAATCATCGCGGGCAATTGGGTGGACTGGAAGGCGGACGAATTAAGTCTCCAACGCCGTGTGAATCGCTGAGCCTTTTACGACCAATTCAATTATGTGGCGGAGAGCAAACGCTGTTCGCTGTCACACCGGATGGCAGACTATTTGCTACTGGATATGGTGCTGGCGGTCGACTAGGTATCGGCGGAACAGATTCAATTTCAACTCCAGTTCTGGTTGAATCGTTGCAGCATGTGTTCATCAAAAAAGTTGCCGTTAATTCGGGTGGAAAGCATTGCCTTGCGCTGACTGGTAAGTTGAGGTAGTATTTCGGTGTCGCAGTTCTCACTTTAATGAATCGAACGATGTTTAGATTCGGGAAACGTTTACTCCTGGGGAGAAGGTGAAGACGGTAAGCTCGGCCATGGCAACCGAGTCAACTACGATCGACCGAAACTCATCGAATCATTGTCGGGTATCGGTATCGTGGACATTGCTTGTGGATCTGCGCATAGTGCTGTGATAACATCGTCTGGACATGTGATGACATTTGGGAAAGGTAGATATGGTCGACTGGGGCATGGAGACTCTGAAGATCAGCTGAGACCGAAATTGGTTGAAGCACTGCTGAATTATCGGTGTGTTGACATTGCTTGTGGCAGTGGCGATGCACAAACGTTATGCATAACAGGTAAACTCGAAATGATTAATTAGAAGTGCGAGAATGTTGTGATAAAACTCAATTGAACTATTTCTTTCATTTCCGAAGATGACGACAACGTATGGAGCTTCGGCGATGGGGATTACGGTAACTATCTTCCCTTGTGCACTCAATCATGACCAATTGTCGTTGGTCTAACGAATTGTCAATTAATTCACCGAAATTCCTTTTTGTGATTCAAGGCAAATTGGGCCGTGGTGGCAGTGACGGCTGTAAAGTGCCAATGAAAATCGAGAGTTTGGCTGGACTTGGTGTGAACAAAGTCGAATGCGGATCTCAATTCTCAGTGGCGTTAACCAGATCTGGATCGGTCTACACATGGGGCAAAGGAGACTATCATCGATTGGGCCATGGTACCGTCGACCATGTGAGACGGCCGAAAAAAGTTGCCGCTCTGCAAGGAAAGAAAATCGTTTCCATAGCAACGGGAAGTTTGCATTGTGTTTGCTGTAGTGATCAGGGTGAAGTGTTTACCTGGGGGGACAACGACGAAGGACAATTGGGCGATGGAACTGTGTCGGCCATTCAACGACCTCGATTGGTGGCATCGCTACAGGGAAAGCATATTGTCAAAGTAACATGTGGCTCGGCACATACATTAGCACTATCTACTACACAATTAACTGAAGGCTCTCGTCCACCTCCGATTCCACCGTTAGAGTACGATTTCGTTAGAGAACTTCCACCAGAAGCCCTTCACGCAAGACTGGTTCTTCTCCACCATTTCTCCGAACTGTTATGTCCATGCATTGCAATGCTACCGATAAGTGGCGAATTATCGCTTGGTGCACTGAAGGATCTCCTTGTGTACAGTATCAAAGAGGCATCATTCCGGAAAGTCATCCAAACGACAATGGTGCGAGACAAACAACATGGACCAGTGGTGGAACTAAATCGCATTCAAGTGAAACGATCTCGATCTCGGTCCAGTGGTGGATTGGCTGGCGTTGATGGTTTAAAGAGTGTATTCGGTCAAATGGTCCAAAAGTTACCGGTTTTGAATCAGGAAGCGTTGTACTTGCCGCACAGAGTGTGGAAAGTGAAATTCGTTGGTGAAAGTGTTGACGACTGCGGTGGTGGTTTCAGCGAATCAATTGCTGAAATGTGTGACGAACTACAAAATGGAAGCGTTCCGTTGCTAATTCAAACGCCGAACGGTGCCGGAGAGGCAGGTGCCAATCGTGATTGCTTCTTACTGGATCCAACATTGACGTCTGTCTTGCAAATGAACATGTTCCGATTCTTGGGTGTATTGATGGGAATAGCGGTGAGAACTGGGTCGCCATTGAGCTTGAAGTGAGTTATTAGAGGAAGAGGAAAGCAAAAGAAAGGAAAATAACGAGAAATTCTATTTCAGTTTGGCCGAACCAGTTTGGCGGCAATTAGCTGGCGAAACACTTCGACCATCTGATTTGACCGAGGTCGATCGAGACTACGTTGCCAGTTTGTTGTGCATTCGCGATATGGAGGACGATCCGAAAGTGTTCCAAACTTTAGAGTTACCATTTTCGACTCCGTCTGCCAAGGGTCACGAAGTTCCACTATCCACTAGGTAACAATTGAAATTGAATCTCACGAGAGACAAAGTGATCAAAACCCCCATGACTGATTGCTACAGGTACACTCGCATCACGCCACAAAACAAGAACGAGTATGTTCGACTAGCCCTAAACCATCGACTGCACGAATTCGATGAACAAGTGAAAGCGGTCCGCGATGGCATGTCGAAGGTGATTCCCGTGCCACTGTTATCGCTGTTCACAGCAACTCAGTTACAGGTAGATCGTCGGATCATTCAACGCATTTCTTGTAGCTAAAACGTTGTAATTTCCCCAGGCAATGGTTTGCGGATCGCCTGAAATACCTCTAACTCTACTGAAATCGGTGGCCACATACAAGGGAATCGATGCCACATCGCCATTGGTCGGATGGTTCTGGGAGGTGATGGAAGAGTTTTCCAACCAGGAACGATCTCTGTTCCTACGGTTTGTGTGGGGCCGTACACGACTGCCCAGAACGATAGCCGATTTTCGTGGACGTGATTTCGTACTACAAGTACTCGACAAGTACAATCCTCCCGATCACTTTTTGCCTGAGAGTTACACATGCTTTTTCCTGTTGAAAATGCCGCGGTATTCGTGTAAGGTAAGTTGATGATTATTCATATGTAGTGTTGCGGTGGATAGTGGTAATCACAAACAAATGAAATCTCTTCCTTCTAACACAGTCTGTGCTGCTGGAGAAACTGAAGTACGCCATCTATTTCTGCAAAAGCATCGACACCGATGAGTACGCTCGCGTTGCACTGGTAGAGCCCACCGAAGCGACGGTCAGCGAAAATAACAGCGACTTGGAGTCGGAAGTGAGCGAGGAAATTTGAAGTAATCGACTGATACAAAACAAAACAAAAATTACCAAAGGTTACCAGCTACTGTTTTCAAGATACTAAAGAGAAAAATATTAAATTTTAGTCAACGTTGCAATGTAAATTTTAAGTGAAACCATTTTCAGCACAGTACAGACACACAGACACACACACAGATTGATCATAAAAATATGCACCGTGCCTATGATAGAAATCGAATCGAACCTCTTTATACACGAGCGGGTTTGACTGCATCGGTGGTGGACTTTTCTTCGATTTCGCGCGAATTCTATGTGATCATTCATCGACTGACTATCCCAACCTCAAGGCTTATTATTCGGCATTTTTCGGAAATTCTTAAAATTCTTTAAAATTCATAAATTTAACAAAGGAACAATTTTTGGGAATTTTTTAGAATTTCAGAATTCAAATTTCGAATTTCCCTGTCCCGACCAGTTCCCAGCGAAGATTGATAACCCAAACTTTCCATGAGAGGGATTTGTTCGAAAAACCGTTTACCGAAATCTGACGCATTTTGCAGTGAAAAAATTCAAAAAAGAAATTCTTCAAAGCCTGCGGGACTAGTGGTCGAAAGCCGAAAACGTGCACTTTTCTTACAGAAATTTCTCGAAGTACACGCAACAGGGACGAGTTGGCTGTCATTAGAAAGGTAATTTTGTGTACTTTCAGGGCAAATAGGGTCTTATGGGAGTTTGGAAGCTTCTACGATGAGTGATGAGCACTTAAACATTTCAACTTCTCATATTTCATCGTAGATGCTTCCAAGCCCCTGAAACAACATAAAATGACCATTCTAATGCCACCCTAATGCCTAATACCACACGACCTTGTACGGCTCGAGAAATTTCTGTGAGAAAAGTGTAAGTTTTCAGTCTTTGTCGGTTTATAACTTCAACATCACATATCTCAGTGTGGATGAATTTTAAACCCAATAAGACCCTACTTGCCCTGATAGGACATGTAATTACCTTTCTAATGACATCACACGACCATGAAAATGGAGAAATTTTTGTAAGAAAAGTGTAAGTTTTCGGTTTTCAATCACCTCCCAGCAGCCACACAAGCTTCGAAGGATTTTTTTGGAAAGCGGTTTTTGCTTCCAGGGCCGAATACCTTTCTTGGCCACACATAAAAACATCCACTGGAAAATGCGTCCGATTTCGGTCGGCTGTTTTTCAAACCAAAAAAATGCTAAAATTTCCATGGCCTTTGATCCAAAAATTGATCGGTTGCCAGCACTGCACAGTGCGCACTATTCACTATTTCCAAAACATTCCAAAAGTTATGAATCTCTTTACTGACACGCTGCGCTTGGGAAATTTAATTTGCTGAAAAATTGGCCTAAAATTTACCGAAATTTACGAAAACACGTTTTCGGTCAATTTCAGTCAGTCCGGTCAATTTAGGACAATTTCAGCCAATTAAATTCTCATTAATGGGCCCAGCGAAGCGTTATTCCAATTTCTATTAAATGTTAGCGAAATCGAAGAAAATGTCCATCGTTGGTGAATTATGAAAAGAAAAACGTTTTAACCTAGTCGCTAAATTGAACGTCACATCGTTCGACCGAAATATTTTATTTTCCCAGCTGCCACTAGAAATTCTTCAACAAATAAAAAACGAAACCAAAAACCCAAAACGCAGTTGCACTATAAATTAGCATTTAGTCAGACTAAAATATCGTTAACATAATCGTTCTTAGACTATAGTGGTTGATTTGACATCAAAATTAAAGTGAATGTCTAGTTTAGTAACACAAACCAACGCTCGCGCTTTTTCTCAATCTTCGGTTCATCGATAGATTCGAAAATCATACAGGTGATATGCTTGTCGTCTATGGATATGGTTTAGATACAGTTACTGAATGCTTTACATTATACTATTGTGATAATGAGAGAGAAACTAGGACCAGTTAATCTTTACTTACCTTGAGAAATGATAATGTTTAGTTTACAGGAAGACCAGTTATAATTAACTGGTCTTCGATGTTCTCCTCGCTTTTATCGTAACATCTATACTTTTATGATTAGAGCAAGAATACCGAAGACCAGTTAATTAAAACTGGTCTCGCTGTAATTGCCATAGACTGTTATGATCAGAGTGAGAAAACCGAAGACTAGTTAATTATAACTTGCCTTGGGGTACTTGTCAAAGTATTTCCTTCATGTTACGTTCAGAGCGAGAGGATCGAAGACCAGTTTGTTATAAGTTGCCTTGGGGTACTTGTCAAAATATTTCTTGCTCTTTCATAACATTTTCATATAACGTTTGACACATCCTTCAACTCAAGTCAAAGTTAACGGTTCTATCTCATAGTTTAGTTCAATGAGCGTGTGTTCTTTCCGACCACAAACGCTTGGACTCATTCGGAAAATTTGCCGAAAAAACCAAAGCAAAAGTCATTAACTACAACGCAAGTTCCTTTAATATTATTTTTGCGGCACGTTTGAGAGAAAAAACAAAGTCGGTAAACTGTCCGCTAAGTCAACTAGGTCACAAGTATGAGTTTTTCGGTTTTCGATCTCTCCACATTCACTTTAGTTTTCCATTGAAAATGTCAAAGATCTCAAAGACATAAACTTTCATGAATTTACTAAGAGAAAATCTGAACTAAAGAAAACTCGCAGATTAATTATCCGCCCTAACAACTCTTTAGCAGTGGTTCAGGGCCGGATCATTACCATACTAGTTTCGCTGCTTTCTATTTTATAGTCGCCGATTAGATTTTCAAAAATTATTTCGATATTCTGAAACCCAAATTCCGCCCGACTTACTCCATTTTGACCATATTGTAAAGTAAAACTGAAAATTTCAAAGAAATTTTTTCGACCATTTTCGCAATAAATTACTAAAACAAACCACCAAAACTGCAATCTATTTCCCACTTCGTTGTGATACCAATCTAAAAAGAAATTCATCCACCTCTCCTACTCTCTTATACGCTTATTTCCTTGCCACTGAGCTGTTTGAAAAATATTTATTTTCATGCGTGTCCCATGCGAAAGTTGACAATTACAAAGCAGTTTACCAACTGCGAAAGTGATCCATTGCACATCAAAATTACAAAATTGTTACCTCCATGTAATGAATTACTTTCGCAGCATCCAATGTAATCTACTGCAACAGACAGAGAGGTCATGTATTTGTTAAGCGTTAAATAGACTCATATTTTATGCCTTAAAGGTATGACATTTGAGTCTAATATCCTCCTTTCCATCAAATGTTCAACGAAAGAGAGAAGAACGTTTACGGCACTCTCAACTCAGTGTCTTTAATACGTTTCGCGATGAAATGAATCTAATTTATTTCCATAAAATTGGCTTTCGATTGTTTTGTAAATAAGAAAAAGAAAATTAACGGAAATGCCAACAATTTAACCTCTTACAGCCGCTCATATCATGTTATTGACGGCGGCCACCAAAGTGAATCACTGACTCACTCACTTGACAGTCGGTGACTCTGAAATTTTTTTTCAGCTGTTTTTCAGCTGGTTATTTCATACAAACAAAAATGATTACTTGTTTATTCAGATGAAGTGATTAGCTGCGTGCACATGGTAGTGATAGAACCGTATAAAGTCGTAATAGTATTTTATCACATACGCGCGATGTTCGGATGTCAAAATTACTTAACTAGAAGAATAATTCAAAAATTACACTTCAGTTCTATGTTGTTGTCTCGTTTTCGCGCCTCGACTTCTTCGTGACAAGTGTGTAATATATACTACATGAACATGACTAGGGAATAAAGGTGAAATGTAGAGTTTTCGTTGATCCGAGGCGAAGCTGAGGGCGTTGAAAGTAGTGCTTGAAATATGAAAGGTACGAGTTTCTACGCATGTAGCAAGCGAACGAAGTTTTGTTTGTATGAGTGGACCAGCCGAAGAAGAGGTGAAATGAAATGAGTATTACTCATTGAGTAATCTATTTCAGAAATGAGTAGCGGACTCGATATTTTTATATGATGATAACATATGCTGACCGTCTGTGAGAGGTTAGCTGTATACTGTGAAAAATTGTATTATTATGACAAAAAATGAAAGTTTTCTTTTATACACAGAAAGTATTTTCTATAAAAAAATATTTTACCTAAGCCTAACCCGAGTATTTTTTCGTCCTTTTTTTAATTGTAAAATCTAAATTTAAGCACATGAGCAGATGAAATAAAAATTAAAATAAAAATTATTTAAAATGATTGCAAGCATGTCAATATTGTGCTTCAAATTCTGCAAATAAATGCTGTGTCAATAATCCGAATATATTATAAATTATACAGAAAAAAGACTATTTCTAATAAATAAAAACAAAATTTAATGAAAATAAATGAAAAATGTAATTTTGATATAGGTTCAGAGTTCGCATCCTCTTTCTACGACTCTTTTACATTTCATGTGGTGTATTGAAGAAGATTGAAAAGATTTTACATGCATCGGAAGCGAAAACCGGTAATTTCATCAATGAAGCTTTTTTTTCGGTGCCCTCAGCAAGTAAAATATTAAACGTAACTTCTAAGTGTTGTGTTGCTTGATGCACCAAATTGACGTAACTTGGACGAAAAATGAAAAGTCACATTTTAGCTCGGATGTTGATCTCGGCTTCGCCTCGTGACGTAGTAGTAGCTTTGCATCGGATTTCCAATCTGACATAGAGTGCCCATTAACAGGAACACGTGTCACTAGTGCGATAAAAACCCTTGCAAATCCTTTGTCGCACTAGTGTCGCACAAAGAGTAAAAGCAAGTCCCTGGCTATACTTCCAAAACAACTGATATCGCTGTAGGTGACGCTTTCTGCGCTTGTACGCAAAAATGCCCAGGGACTTGTGTCACTTTTACTCTTTGAGTGTTTTTGACTGATATCAGTTGTTTTGGAAGTTTGATTGAATTTCTCCAGTTACACGAGCTGTACATGGTTGTGCGGGGTGTCATTAGAAAGATAATTGCATGTACTTTCGGGGATCTTGTTGGGTTCAAAATTCATCCAAACTGAGATATGTACAGTTGAAGTTTTCAACAGAAAAAAGACTGAAAACTTACACTTTTCTTACAGAATCTTCTCGAGGTACACGAAACGTACATGGTTGTGTGGGGTGTCATTAGAAAGGTAATTTCATATACTTTCAGGGAAAGCAGAGCTTACGGAAGTTTGGTTGCATATGCGATTCAATATAAGCACTTAAACATGTCAACTTCTTATAATTCGTCGTAGATGCTTCCAAACCCCAAAAAGACCCTATTTGCCCCGGAAGTGCATGACACCCCACCTTTCTAATGACACCCCACACGACCATCTACGTTTCATGTACTTCGAGAAATTTCTGTAAGAGAAGTGTAAGTTTTCAGTCTTTTTTCGGCTGAAAACTTCAACTGTACATATCTCAAGGTGGATGAATTTTAAACCCAATAAGAACTATTTGCCCCGGAAGAACATGCAATTACCTTTCTAATGACACCCCACACGACCCTGTACGGTTCGTGTAACTGGAGAAGTTTTTGTAAGAAAAATGCAAGTTTTCGGTTTTTGATGACCTCTTACCAGCTACAGAAGCTTCGAAGAATTTTTTTGAAAGTGGTTCTTGCTTCTAGGGTCGAATACCTTATTGGGCACACATAAAAAATTCCAATAGGAAATGCGTCCGATTTCGGTCTTCTGTTTTTTAGGAGAATCCCTCTGATATATTCAAGCCGTCTGTGAGCTTCCGGCAGAATGGAATCTACTACATACTGGAATAAATATTTACATAAAGCGAAGCACGTCATTCCTAAATAAGTGATCAAGATGGAGAGAGAGAAGAAGAAAGAGAAGAGGGAGAGAGAGAGAGAGAGAGGTTCGTACCTTGGAATGTTTGCAGGTACTATAAACATTGATTATTTCCCCTTGTAGAAACCAATGGTTTCGCACAACTTTCAATTTTCTGTGTTTTCGTATGATGGACTAACGAGCAATTCAATATTCCGAAGGTACAAAACTTTATTTTACCTGGAAAACACACTAATTCCAGGGGTGGTGTTATCTAATACGCATAAAAAATCAAGTTCAACCGAATACACCAGAACAAACAAACAGAGCATAATTGCTCTTCCCTTTCTCGTGGACTAATGAACTAGTAGAACCAATGGGGGACTGAAGTTTCAATAATTTCGATAGACAACATTATTCTAAGCAAAAAATTATTCTACACTATCGTAAAATTATAAACATTTATATTTTTGATTAATTGTTTTCTGATTTTCAAAGATCAGTCAAACATAAAAAAGACTATACGTCTCTATATGCCTCTCTTTTCTTCTCATGTCATTTTTTCGTAATTGAAATATAAATTAAAAGTAAAAAACTTGAAATTTCGGCAATAGTGTAGAACAATTTTTTGTTTACAATAACATACTTAATCTAAATACAAAAAATGTCAAAAGTTCAATGTCCCATTGTCGTTCTCTTCTTCTGCCACTTAACTAGACCACATCTCCCCGTTTAGAAAAATTAGTTTATAGAGTAGGAACACTCTTCGTTCTTCTTCTTACACACGTGGAAAGTGAAAGTTGAAAGCTCCAAAGAATAATCTATCAAAAGTCACAAATTGGCCAGGTAAACAAACACATCAGATTACGAATCCCCCACAGTTACGAGTTTCCAAAAAGATGGGATCGTCAAGTTCATAGGTCTGATGCTCTATGAACCAACGTCAGCTACTTTCGTATTCTACATGGAGTTAACTTAGCCAATATCTTCTTCTTCTTTTTCAGCCTGTTTCTATCCACTGCTGGATGTAGGCCTCTCCAACTTCTTTCCATTTCGTACGATCCATTGCCATTTGCTGCCAGTTTGTACCTGCAATATTCTTAATTCCGTTTGTCCATCTCTCTGGTGGTCTACCTATAGCTCGTCTTTTATATGGTCGCCAGTTCATGATCTTTTTGGTCCAACGTTCGTCTGTCCTACTTGCAATATGTCCCGCCCAGCTCCATTTCAGAGATGCTATTCTTTCCATGACATCAACGACCCTGGTTTGTTGTCGAATCCATTGATTCGTCATTCTGTCTCTGAGTGTTATTCCAAGCATACTCCGTTCCATGGCTCTTTGTGTCACTCTCAATTTATCTTCGGATACTTTCGTTAAAGTTAACGTTTCCGCTCCATAAGTGAGCACTGGAAGGACACAAGTGTCGAAAACTTTGCGTTTCAGACTATTATTCATTTTGCTTTTTAAAATTAGTCTGAGTTTTCCGAATGCTGCCCATGCAAGACCAATCCTACGTCTTATTTCTGCAGTTTGGTTGTCCAGACCTAACTTCAGTTTATGTCCTAGATATACATAGCTGTCGACTCGTTCAATGACAGTGTCACCAAATTTGATGTCTCTATCGCCCGCGATGTTGGTCATGACTTTTGTTTTCGATAAGTTCATCTTGAGGCCAACTTTGCTTGCCTCTTCACTTAATTGTATAAAACTTCATAATAGTGTAGTCGATAACGCAAATTCTGTTAAGGAACGTTTACCGAGCGAGTTCCGGCAAACGAGTGATTGGAGGTTGTTGGGTACATCGAATAAATAATTTTCTGAAGAAGAGACAAAAAATTCCTCCTCGTCCTTCCCCTCCCCACCCCTTCAAAGTTTAAATGCAGAGGTGTCTTTGTCGAATTATTGACAGGGCTGTGTGAAACGGAGAGATACGTGTGATAGCTCATTTTAAAGGTAAAGGTTCAAAGTTTTTTTTTG
This sequence comes from Bradysia coprophila, assembly GCF_014529535.1. Classification (NCBI taxonomy): domain Eukaryota; kingdom Metazoa; phylum Arthropoda; class Insecta; order Diptera; family Sciaridae; genus Bradysia; species Bradysia coprophila. The sequence continues at coordinate 4,836,722 of NW_023503493.1, read as the reverse complement.
GCACAGTTAGATTTTCCGATTTCCTCGCCTTCAGGAAAATTTGAACCACCCTAACATGCTTGTGATGGAGTATGAAATACCAAAATGACTTCCTTAGCTTTCTCCTTTAGCTAGCAAATCATTTTGGAGTTGTGTACTCCATCACAAGCATAAAGGAGTTGTTCAAATTTCCTTGACGGCGTAGAAATCGAAAATTGATATTGAAAAATGGAACATGTTTAAAGAAGCAAATTTTGTTTTTCTATGTATTTCTTACGATTTCAAAGCAATCTAGACAAGAAAATCAAAAAAAAAAATTTGACCAAAAAACCGGTCTAAAAATCCTATGCGAAACCATGGAATTTTTTCATGAAAAATCAATGTGGCGCCTACACTTTGCAAAATACAATTATACTTTCTTCGGCAAAATTGTAGCAAATGACACAGAGAACAATATTACCAAAAAAAGTTTTTACTTCGGAACATATTTAAGAAATTATTTAACTTTAACCATAAATTTAAAACATCAATTTGAAGAAAAGTCGGAGAAGTCTTAAACGATTTGGAAAATTCGGAAAATCTAACTGTGCCAAAAAAAACTTTGAACCTTTACCTTTAAAATGAGCTATCACACGTATCTCTCCGTTTCACACAGCCCTGTCAATAATTCGACAAAGACACCTCTGCATTTAAACTTTGAAGGGGTGGGGAGAGGAAGGACGAGGTGACGAGGAGGAATTTTTTGTCTCTTCTTCAGAAAATTATTTATTCGATGTACCCAACAACCTTCAATCACTCGTTTGCCGGAACTCGCTCGGTAAACGTTCCTTAACAGAATTTGCGTTATCGATACACTATAAAAATTGTATAAATGTATAAAACTTCATAAGAGCACCATTTCACCGAAATTATTCACGGCGATTCTGCAGCGTGTTTTTAGGAAGTTAAACTGGAGTAAAATGGGAATAAAGATAAATGGAGAGTACCTGAGCAATCTCCGCTTCGCTGATGACATTGTACCGATAGCAGCAAATCTAGGTCAGGCTCAGCTTATGTTACAACAATTAAGTGAAAAAAACTGAGCCTATGATAAAGTGAAACATTAAATTTGGGGAACGTTACTGCTAGCGCTGGATTATTTGCCATAAAATCGAATTGCCAAAAATAAATCGTTTATTGTGAGCGGTTGCGTAAACTTAAATCAAAATAAAATTACAGAAAAAAAACTTTGTTCATCGACGGACAGCCACAGCATCAATTTTCCTTGTTCGAATCGCTATTGCCGATCGTCGTGTCTGCGTCAATCGGTGGAATCTGTCGAACAAAATGATTTTTCTTCTCAGAATTTCGAGCTAATTAATTGTTAAAAAACAAACCTCAATCTCCGCAATGCCATTGGGTCGCAGTGGATGTCCGATTGGGTGTTTGCTGACACAGACCGGTGTCGATTGAGTGTTAGCGATTACAACTGTCATTTCACTAAGCACTCGATTCGAAATGGATTCGGACGCCATCGGGTGAGACGGTGACACGGCATCAGCAAATTGATCTTCTTCGTCATCGCCGTCCTGTTCCAAAATTGTCACAATTCGCTCTTCTTCCATCGACGAAGCTCGACCGATCGGCGAAGACATCATCAGGCCGTTGCGTTGCTGGACCAGTGACGATGATGCTATCTCGTTCACGCCATTCATGAATGCGGTTTCATTTCCCTGCAAATTTAACGGAAATGCGATTAGACGTGTGGCAGATCGATTGTTTTGCGCCGTCTGTACCTCTGATATCGACATCGATACGTCCAGTTCCGATTCATTATGAGTCGACCAGAATCGTCGAACGATGCGATCATGTGGCGATGTTGCCGCCAGTACTTTCGGATAGTTGAAATCGCGTCTAGCGGGCGTGTCGCCTGAATGGATAGATTGAGTCGTTACGTTACATGTCGGTCGATAAAGATTCAAATGCGAAACACTTACCGCTCGACGAATAGACCTTCAAGTCATTGCCGTGGAAATTGTGGACAATGGTCCGCAAATTGTCAAACTTCTTCTTTGACGCTGCGCCGAAGGAATTGACGAACGTCGTCACAGTTTGCTTGAAGTTTAAGTTGGCCTGTGAATCAATCTTAAGATTTTGGTCAGCATCGTTGACGATGCCGCTGATATCCTGCGTCGTACTCTTCATTTTCTCGATGCCATCCGAGATCTTGCTATCGATGTTAGCTAAGGCTGCCGCTGCCATGCCTTTCTGCTTATCAAACTGCTCGATGATTTTCACCTTCGACGATTTCATAGCTGCCGCAAACAGTTTGGTGTGATTGGTGATCGATGCCATCGTTTTCGAAATATCATTTCCCGTCGCAGCGAAATCCTTTTTCTGTTCGTCCGTCATTGATGTCACTTTGATCGCTTGCTCATCCGAACGCTTCGCGTGCTCGTGTTTCATGTTTGTAGTTTCGTCAATTTGAGTCTTTACGACAGATGTCAGAGTGTCCATCGATTGGGTGATTGTTGGCGAAATGGTTTCCATGCTATCGGTGTTCGATCTCAAATCGTCCAAAAATTTGCCCATATTACCGATCAGCAGCTTGTTGGCTGTAACAGCTGAGTCGACAGAGTTACGGCAACTGGTCAGTAGACCCGTTCCATCCGCGGAAAGAGTCTCCAATCGGGTAACGAGATTGGTTGAAAATTTCGAGATTAAATCTCGCTGGGCGTTGATCTGCGAGGGAAATTTCGGAAAATCAATTTAAGCTTCAACGACACTGTGCTCCACGCACGATTTTAACGAGAAAAAGTAAAACCAAATTCTCACTCACCATGTCCAGCATCGCTGTATGGCTTTCCAGTGACCTCGCATTTTGGGCATCCAGCGAGCTCAGCAGTGACTTTAACATCACATTGGTCATTGCGTCACACATTTTCCGTTCGTCGGCTATGACCTGACTGAATATTGATTGGATCAGTTCAACCTGCTCGGCCGTACAGCTAACATCACCGGTCATCTTTTCGGCCAACATTCTTTTCACATCGCATGCATTCAGTTCCGCCGCCGACCGTTGTTCGGTCAACTTACCCACGATCAATGCAAACTGGTCCGAATTTCGCGTCATGCTAGTCTCTGAAATGAAACGGAAATTTTGTTCCCGTTTTTATTGACCTCCTGACTGCATCGGCCCGCTGATATGCTCACCGATGTACTCAACGAAATTCTTCGACTGGTTCTCGATTTGACTGTGAAAATTGTCAACGTCGGATGTCATGTCGCTGATGTTTGTATTCATCGACTTTTCGAAATTCTCCGAAACGGACACAATGTTCCGGTCAGTTTGCTTGCGACGTTCGATCGTATCGTGCAGCAGATAGGTGTCCTGCGATGCTGTATCGGCAGCATTTTTCAACTGTTGCGCCTGCGATGTTAAAACTTGTTCGGTGTGAACGTGACTGGACACAATTTCTCTTTTCTCCTGGTAACGGCGGTTGGTATTTCGAAGAACCTGCGGGTAAAACGGTCATAGCGTCGCGAATTTTGATTTAAGAAATGGTCTCACCTTAGACGTGTGTACAAGTTCTGCTTTGGTAGAGTGCAGATTGTCGTACGTTTCGGCCAATTCGGTTTCTCTTTGCACAAGATTGAGACTCACCTCGTTGAATACTTTCTGAACTTTTGCGACCTCGTCCTTCAGCACTTTGATGGTCATCTGCTTTTCGCTCAATTCCTTGTTCTGTGCTTCAATGCGACAATTCATTTCCTCATATGTCTCCTCCGCCAGGTAGATTCCATTCTTCGAACGAGACGCCATCAGATCTCTCTTCAATCGTTCGATCTCCTCACTGTACTCCTTCAGGGCCAGCTTTTTCGTCAATTTCTGATTAATTTCCGGTTTGTTTTGAATGTTCTTCGCCCGATGCGCATACTCTAACGTGCTGAGTGTCTCCTCCAAATCCCGGTGACCCGGCGAAATCGTTGCTATGATTGACGTTTTCGTTCGACCGCCCAGTGACTCTTGCAGCAAACGCGTCAGTTTCGATTCTCGGTATGGTATATGCGGTGTCCTTTCCACAAGTGCCGTTATCACACGGCCCAGTGTCAACAGTGACTGATTGATGTTTACCGTCTCTCTGGTTCGGATGCCCTTTTCATTGCCGGCCTTCCCAATATTCTCACTGCCAGCCAAATCGACCAGGTTCAGTTTACCGACTTTCAGCACCTCTTCGCCGTCACTGTTGTTCTCTCTGATGTGAACCAAAATGGAAAAAATTGTGTGCGACCTCGACGACTGTATGTTCATCAGGGTCGATGCAGTTTTACGCTTTTCCTGTCCTTTGGCCAGCAATTTGTACACATCGGCGCTACTGTGAACGGGAAGTTCCTCCAGGCCGTGGACAATGATCGATCCCTTTTTACTGTTATCGTCGTAGATCCGAATAGGCGTTTGATCTGCCGTGGACAGCAAATCGGTTAGCTCCTCATTGTAGAGTTCCAGGAACGAAATTCGCATCGAAAATTCCACGCCCATTATGCGCAATTCCTCGAAGAGGTGTGACACCGCTCGTGGTATGATACCAACCTGGGACATCTACAGAGAGAGAGAGAGAAAACAAACGAAACCGACGACGACAATTAAACTGATTGCCCAACGAAATCCATTCCAAACAAAGCACTTACAGCGTCCCACGAATTCGTGGCATCCGGAGACTCTTCACCGATCATCGTGTGTGTCTTTCCCGTACCGGTTTGACCATACGCAAATACTGTACAGTTGTATCCAGCCAACACTTCTTCTATGTACGGAGCCACAACCGACTGATAGACGGCGACTTGATTGGAATCCTGTCCAAATGACCGATCGAATGTGAATTTCTTGGTCATACGGTTATCCTGTTTGACGACCACTTCGCGGTTCGAGCTGACTTCGACCGCTTCATGGCTACGATTTGCTCGTTCCCGATCGTTCATCGGTCTAAATGATGTCAAGGGATTTAGCGAAATTCATCGGCGAAACAACGAAATGGGAAATTTCGGTGCGAATTTCTTGGATATTCACCTGACTCGCAGGAACACATTAACATTCCTCACTTCATGCTGTTCATTCGATCTAATGCGTGACGTTGATGCCGCCATTTCAGCCGAAAAATTAATACGAAAAATAGGTTTCCCAAAATAAAAAATTAACAAAATTCGTGCGACCGCTAAACCGTTCTGCTTTATTGTACGCTTTGACGGGTAGAAATTTTAAAATATCATTTTTTTGGTTTTCATTTTTGTTAGGTTGGAATTCCATATACAGACTGTGTAATACCGGTAATACCGGTCATACCTTTGAAATCATGACCGACAATACCACGTACCGAAACGTTTTCGAATCGGTGGCGCGAAAATTAACATCGAATAAATGCCACTTCTTTTTCACTAAATTAATTAAAATTTGATTGAAACGACTCGAGTAGACTAATTTCTATGATATTTTGATTTCTACCGAAACCCAATCAAATAAATCGACAAACATTTTAAATGCCAATTTGACCGATTTTTGGGATACAACTGAAAATTCAACTCAATTTAAGTTTGCAATTGGTTAGCATTCTGCAGTTTTAATTGTTCCACATCGCCTCTACATGTTGTCAACAAAAGAAGCGAAAAGGGTGTCATTTCAGTCACACGTACGTGTGGAATTGAAGAAACGTAAAGACAAACGCTACTTCTATGTGGTGGAATATGTGTGGAACAAATAATACGAAAGAAACAAAGGAAACCCACCAAAATTGCATTCTTATGATGAGATCCGTTTAATCAGAAATTTATTAATTTAATTGGAAAAGTAGGGTAACGAGTATTATCTATAGCAGATCAGCTGGTAATCGGTCATAAGAATCGGTAATTTACGTGGTAACAGCCGTTACAACCAGGGTCTACATGTAAATTCAACTTGACAAAACAAAAAACCAAAATCTTCGTGACATTCGCTTCAAATTGCTGAATTGGACACTGCCATCTGTTGGAAATTTATTTGAAATTTCACCCGATTACTTTGCACTTTGAGAGCGCCATAATTCAAATTTATGCCTCTTCCAAAGCATCGATTGTTTCAAGTTTGCATTGGCACCAAGTTTTTAATTGGTTTTTGTTCTTTCAAATGTCATTCTCAATCAGTCGGACCTAAGATTGAGGAAATAATCTGGTGAATTTTGGAGAATTTTAGTGAATCTGAGGCAGTTTTTGGTTAATCTCGGATATTGTTAATCTCGGACTTTGTGGGAAATAATATGAATTTTGGGGAATTAGTGAAGATTTATGTGAATTTTATAGGTTCCAAGTATATAAGTGTGTGTAGCTCATTAGGCACAAGAAGCCGACTGGCAGCCCATTCATACATAGTTCATTCATCCTTTCACGAGAACGATGAGTCCAATTCTTAATACTAATCAAGCAGATGATAAATTCTTTCTTTTTTTAATTTAAAATGAATTAGTTGTATTATATGTCGCTCACCTTATATAGCTTGCACCTCACGGACGATAGTGCTAAATGCCATAGATCCAAGCTTATCATACATTGTCCATCATTTTTGTTTGTGTGTCCACTGGTGCAAAATATTGATTTTTCGGATTATCAGCAAATCATCACAAATATGTTCAACTTGAAATTTATAATTTGGTTATTTCTCCTCGTCATAAACAAGTTTGGTGATGGCGGGTTCAGATTAGTTATTTGTTTACCAAGAGAAGTAAATTAGAGCGAAGTTTTGTGGACATAGAGCTGAGCGTAATGCAAATGCACAGTTAAGGCACGGATCCCTACGTTCAGATGAATTTGGACAAGTTATGTTGCACACATAGTGAGTACGTACAGAGCGAGAGGACCGAAGACCACTTTATTATAACTTGCCTTGGGGTACTTGTAAAAATATTTCGAGGAATTCTTCTGAAAAACAGAAGGCCGAAATCGGACGCAGTAAGGTATTCGACCCCAGTCCCCAGAAGCCAAAACCACTTTTAAAAAAATTCTTCGAAGCTTGTGTGGTTGATGTGAGGTGATCGAAAACTGAAAACTTGTCGTGTGGGGTGTCATTAGAAAGGTAATTGCATGTACTTCCGGGGCAAACAGGGTCTTATTGGGTTTAAAATTCATCCACACTGAGATATGTACAGTTGAAGTTTTCAACCGAAAAAAGACTGAAAACTTTTCTTACAGAAATTTCTCGAGGTACACGAAACGTACATGGTCGTGTGGGGTGTCATTAGAAAGGTAATTGCATGTACCGCAATAACGACCACGAATGTGTTAGCTTTCAACAGAATATAGACTTGGTTGTAGCAGTTTGACCAGCTCTGACAAAACTGAGCAGCAACATGTCTGACAGTTGGGATCGTGTCTGACGTTTACAATGAAAATAATCTATAGTATTTTTCTTGTTATGTGACTTTGCCTTGTAAACCAAACCCAATAAATAGAACTAAAATAAACGAGTGTGAAGTTTGCGACCAGAGCGAAGCGAGAGTCGCAAATTACACGAGTTTAAGTGAAAACATGTGTTATTTTGACAAATAGGGTGAGTGTACCAATCCTCGGACAAGAATGAGTCCTCGGACACCTATTGTTCTTTCATTCATAAACTACGCTCACCCCAGATACATTTTGTTGAACTTATTCATTACAGTTTGTTTGAAATGTCAAATTGAAGAAAAAAAAAATGTTTTTTTATTATAGGTTGACATTTCCAACAATCTGTAATGAGTCTGTTCAATAAAAAACATCTGCGTATCACCGCCTTAGTGATCACCTCAGAAGTGTCTTAACCTGCTGTTTCAGAACCTTGCGAAAATGGATGGTCTATCTGGTAGTAGTTCTCAAACGAAGCATTTTCTACTCTTTGTTAAAACGATCTGGAGTCTTGTTACTTGATTTTGCCTTGTAAACAAAACCGAATAAACAGAAACAAAATTAAAGAGTGTGAAGTTTGCGGCCAGAGCGAAGCGAGTATTTTACCGGGGCATTTTATATACAAAGTTTCGAAGATTTTCAGTGAAGCTAAACAGAATTAAATCATTAATGAGAGATTTATTAGACCGTTCTAGTAGCTCTTCTTCTAAATGCGTTTTTGTGGCCATCAACATACAAAATTACATTTCATTAAAATAAATCAATAAATCATTGCCAATAAAAGTACTATTGAGAAGCTCAAACAAACAGTCAAGGAATCTGACCCACCCAATAGGTGGGACCTAGTAGGTAAGTGTCAGAGAGATGCTAATATGACGACCGTCGAAACGACCCATTCGTCGTATTAGCATCTCTCTGGTAAGTGTATGAAAATGATCTATAGGGTAAAATGGTCTTGCTTTGTCCTAATTGGATTGAGTTGTTGTTGGCGAATTTTGTGTTTTTCTTTTTCGTTCCTTCATTCCGATGAAATGAAACCATTCGAAACAAAGGAGCAATACAAACCATGCAAAAAAAACGAAATTTTTTGCCCCCAATTTATCATAATTCCAAAATTTATTTATTCCCATTCTGATTTCAATTTCAAATAAATGTGTAATGCTCAACGTGACTGGGTGTAAGAAAGACATTCAGAATGGCATACAAAATGATTGTCCATTTCGTATTAGTGATCAATTTACATCATTTATGAGTGTAATGGAACGACGACGTTGCATAAATATATGTCGTTCTACTGAATTGAAATATGCCGATTTTTACGACAGAAATAAAATAAGAAGGAGAATCCAATTATTACAAGACTGTAAAGAGATTTTAAACTGAAAAACTACATTATACGTAAACGACAGAATGAATAATTAATTAAAATGTATATCAAGCAAGCAATCCAATTCGTTTTCGACACAATCAATGCGCGACACGGAATTAAAGTTTTGCGCTTATAATTCAGAATATTTTGAGAGTGAGACGCGATCGGATTTCGTAAAATGAATGTAAAATTTATGACAACTTTTCGAATATTTATGTATACACATCGCTGAATCGATACTGTTTGTAATGTCGGCTGTAGACAAATAATTCTACACAAGAGAAGATTTCAAATGCAATGCGATTTAAATTGTATAATTATGTTAAGCCACATCACTCAAGGCTTTATGAATGATGTTCGAGAAACCAATCCAACTAATCGGTGTTCTAGCCAAATATACATTTTGAAATGACTGAGCGATGTGATGGAAATTGTACGAATTGTACAGAATGTTTTAAAGAGACACAACCACTCAATAAACACGGCTCAATTCACGCCGTAAAAGTGCCTAAAATTTGAATTTTAAGTGAACGATTCGATGAAAAAGTGAACCGAAAAATACATTTCAATACATGACGCTACGTTAGAAACAAGCCTGTATACTTTGGGGAGGTCACGCAGATGCAGATACGCGGGTTACACACCACGTTTCATACAAAAAATTCACCACGACATACAAATTCAATTTTGGTGAATTTGTTTGTATGGAAAAGGTGTGTTCCCGCGTATCTAATAAAATGGCGATCTGCGTGACCTCCCCAAAGTATACAGCCTTGGTTAGAAAGACCTCCGCACTTTCCATTTTGAATTTCGACCACACTTACGGCGTGAATTTAAACATGCTTAAAGCTGCAATCGCAGTTCACTGTTTTGGGTCTCCGTTTAGATATTGCGCATGCGCACAGAGAGAATTCTCTCTCTGCGCATGCTCATTGTCTAAACGGAGACCCAAAACGGTGAACTGCGCTGGCACCTTAAGTATAGTTTCCACTTAAAAAGAGCACTCCGTTTAGCCTTCGTCTACATGACAGTTGTAAAATGAAACAAAGGAACTGTCACGTAAACGGAGTAAAAAATTGAAATAAATTCAATTTCCACTCCGTTTGCGTGACAGTTCTTTTGTTCTATTTTACAACTGTCATGTAGACGGAGGCTAAACGGAGTGCATTTTTAAGTGGAAACTATACTTTAGTATTTGATTTGGCTACGTCCTTTCAAAACTCTCTATCGCGACATCGGTTTATGTCAAAGTATACTTAATTTCATGACGTGGACCTGCTGGACAGGTAATATGTTCTGTTCTAGTTCTGCTTTATAATGTATACGTCACGTCATGAAATTCAGTTTACTTTGACATAAACTGATGTCACACAACACGTGTGGGCTGACTCTCTAAGGGTCGCTATTATCCCGATCAAAAGGCTATATAACTATAGAGGTAGAGCTCAAAATACAATTCATTTTTACACGACCAAGGCTATAAACTTTGTGGAGGTTACGCAGATCGCAATTTTAGTAGATGCGCGGGATTACACCACTTCTGAAGATATTACATATAAAACAATATTCATCAATCGTCTCAGGAGAATTATTTTATCTTCAACTGTAGTGTGTCACCTGCGTGACCTGCCCAAAGTTTACAGCCTTGATCATTGATGACGTCAAATCATAAGACTCTTTTAATGTGACGCAGCTACGCTATGCCAATACTCCTTGCGTTATTTACATTGAGCAGTGCCAATTGTTATTGAGTTGGCTGCGTCCCCTCAAAATACTCTATAATGTAATAGGGCACAACACAGCTTCTAGCATGAACGCTGAATTGACACAAATGTCAAATTTGGCGGCTTTAGTGATAAGAGCTGCCGCTTGGTATTGTTTTTATAGATCATCTTGAAGATACGCAAGATACGGTACATTCAGACTTAACCTCACTTAAGTTTTGTTCGTTCATTCATTTGTATGAGATTTGACGTGGATGTCATTTTAAACGGCCTTGAGGATGATCTATTGTATGTTTTAACACATACAACGAAAACAAGTCATCTATCCTCACAAAAGAAACGCAGTGCGAGAGAATCCTAACTTTGTTGTGTAAAGACGAAGAAGAAATTACATAATTTCTGACGACTTTTTAATTTCCTAATGGTAAAGACTTAAGGTGACCGAAAATGACCGAATCAGCGACACTTAATATCCGTCTGCATCAATGAATGTGTTGACGTTCATTGGTCTGCATAGTACAGAGCTGTTTGTTATTTTCTTTTATCTTAAAAATGTACTTACTTTACACTATGCTAGCTGAGCGCAGCAAAAACGTTTTAAATTTTATTGAATTTGGCGATAAGAAATTCCCCATACAAAAAAACATTTTTTTTAGTTTGTTACAATCTACCAAGCGAAATGGATAACTTTATCAGACACACTCCATTCAACATTTTGAAATGCTATACACAATGCTACAAAATGTGAGATATCAAACCGGGTGAATATCATGATGGTATGTGACCAGTAAACATGCCGATGCAGTATAATATCTATCATATTGGGTTGATTGTGGTCACCAAATACTGTTATCCCAACAAAAATCTCTTCGAGAAAAGTGTGACGCAGTCTTTGAAATACAATTTCTAAAATGAATGATATCGCTAGAGTTGACGCTTTCAGCTTCGTTACGCAAAAATTAAATTTTACACCCAATTTTAGTTCAAACAAGCTGGCTTAGTTTTTCTCATCATCTGCCAAATAATTTTTACCAAAAAAAATTTGACTGGAAACAACCAAAATTTTACCAAAAAAATCTGCGTCGCAAAGTGGCAAATGTTCAGGAACAGATCAGCAAGAAAATTTATCTGTGGGACTTATCAGTGGGCAATGACTTGCAGCCGCAATACCTTTAAATTGGTCATGTTGGTAAATGCTGTGCCAAGTCCTTCGTTATTTATATACATTACGTTGATGAGCGAGAGATAGACGAGTGAGTTTCGTTTCGCCAGGCTCGCAATAAAATTCGTTATGACAGTGTAGCAGGTATCTAATGCAAGGCATTTCAGTTTCTCCAACTGACCTAACATGCTGGCTATACGTAGATTAATGGGATGTGCTGAAGAACTGCCATTGAACTGTAGAGCTACGGCTTCGAGGTTCGGTGGCGTATTGTGCTAAATCTAACGCTGCCAATTGACGGAGGCCAACGCAACGTTTTATCGATATCCGTTGAACACTTGGATTGAGCTTGAGATATATTTTCAAATTATTGATGTCGAAATCGGGCACTCCACAGATTGCCAACGAACGGATTTTCTTGAATTTCTGTTGCAGAAATATGCCCCGATGCTGGATTCCCATGACACCTCTTCTTCCCATGACACTTTTAGCACCGAATGAAAATTCTTCGACATTTGCGCAGGCTTTGAGCAGATCTTTGATTGCTCCTTCATGGTGAATCTCATAACTAGAGCCATATTCAATTCACTTTTGTATGCCTTAATGGTTTTACTTTTTTCAAAACAAAAAAAGATGTTGGTTCAGAGAAATCATCAAAAAACGAATATTTTTCGGCCTAAATGTAGGCTACAAATCAACGGGCCCTTAAACATAGTTCATTCATGCCGTACATGGGCTTCTCAATTTTGGGTGAATCAGAGGATGAACAAAATGAGTTGAGAAATTGAAAAACATCCGAGGAATATTTTAAGAATAACCGACGAACCCACTTACCCACTAAGAATGGCAATCCTGTTTATTTAACCGATTCAACGACATTGTCGAAATATTTTATTTTATTTGTAAGTTTTCCCAATCCTTTTCCGATTAATTTTTCAATGAATTTAATGATTGTACAGTAGAGAGTGTTTCTGATGCATTATTTTTGTAAAATCTTTTCGACATTCGTTGCTGATGATGCAACAATAAAGTTTGCGAAACGTTCGACTAACTAAAAAGTCTTTCATTTGGATCGAGAAATTGAGAAAAATTCCATGAATTCAATTTACCATTCACGATCAAGAAGAACCACCAATATTTGGTCCTCTCAATTTTATTTTACGGTCATTGTGCTTACAATGGGTATATAATATCAATTTTCAATTACATGTGCGATACCTAATCGAATAATAGAAAACCAAAAACTTTTTTTTTTCTGTGTGACATCGATAGATAAATTAATTTAAAATTTAATCAGTTAGTAGCATCTTCGTTTAAGTGTATAAAATGTTTTAAGTGCGTTGACTCAAAGTTCCATAGATAAAGGAAGGTGCCGAGTGAAATGGTTTTATCTTCTCTCCCATATTTCCATTATTATTTTGATACGAACACACACACCAACCAAAGTCTCGTTCAGGGAACAGTTTCGTTGTAGGTTCCATTTATTTTTGCGCTTTTCGTGTTAATTCATATTTATCGATGATTTATCTATTGTACAGAACATTGGTTGTGATAAAGAGAGGTGTGTGTGTGATTTATGTGACTTATTGTGAACAAAATGAAAATGTTTTCTCATTTTGTTCATTATGAACACTTTAACGAAGACAAAGTGAAGAAAGCGAACATTGTTGTCTCCGCGAAACATTCGTCAGTTACCGTATAATACTTTCGGAATATGGTCGAGATACAATTTGTAGCAGATTACGTTTTTGTGGGACGATATGGAAATGCGCGAATCATTTAGGATTAAACTTAACTTAATAGAAACGACTTGTCATTTCTGACAACTACACCAAAACGATCGAGCAATAAACTAAACGAAGTGACTATGTACCTCAAATACACTACTTGCACCCATTGTCTATAAAACAATATTTGCACACGTTCATTTTTCCTTGTACAATTGAGAGTTTTATCAGAAGCAAAAATCATCATACCTATCAATTGGTGCAAATAGTCTATTTTAGACTCTTTACACCCTTGCCCGGTTATTTATTAACGACTAAAAAGATCACACGCTCTCGGTTTATTATTTACGAATATTAATTTTATCGCGTAAGGAGTGTGGATTGGATATGAGGGCGATTGTGTTACAAACAAAAATTGACAGCATGAAATAATGTCTTATTTATCTCCCTCGGGAAATACTGCGTTGAGTTAAACAGTTTTTCATGGGTGCGGTGTTATTAACCTTATTTTCTTCATTTGGCCATGACAAAATGACGTTTTGTTGGGACTTCGGCTGATGACATTTTGGGGGAGAAAATAAACATCTTCTCACCCGAACTGTCATATTTTTTGTTGAAATTTTGGTGCAGCAAATTGATGTCGCACATATGAAAACTAGCCCACTCTAGTTTCGTGACCGCCCGCTTTTCTTTGAGCATTGCTTCACGCATCCCATGGGAGAGAAGAGAATCAAATTCTCTGTTTGTTTTTTGTTGCTTTTGATATTAGGCATTTCAGCTGGGGATATTTTAGAAACTTGAGGCAATTTTGTTTTTAGACCCGTACGACGTACTGGGGTCTTATAGGTTTACGCATACGTTTGTAACACGTCGAATTGGACTCCCTGAGTAAGGGGAAACCTATTGTGGTTGTCTAGAGATGCCAAATCCGCGAAAAAAAAAATGTCCGTCTGTCCGTCTGTCTGTCTGCACGATAACTTGAGTAAAACGCATCCGATTTTGAAAATTCTTTTTTTTCCCGTTTGGTAATGTCAAAAGACAGGCTAAGTTCGAAGATGAGTGATTTTGGATCGACCCCTCCCGAGCTGTGGCCCAATAAGTGCTTTACGGTTTTTCAAAGATATCTCCGGACATTTAAACGTTAAACTTGTAAGTGATACGTCAAATAAAAGGTATTTACAATACCGATCGACAAAAAAAAAGTTTATGGAAATCGGATGACCGACTCGTGAGTTAGACCCCTTGGTGTGAAACAGGCACAGGGCGGCAAGCAGTTTTTGCTTGTAGGTCGGCCAAATTTCGTTCGTTTTAGCTTTATTAGATAGGTATTGACCGTACCAATCAGGGGAAAAAAAGTTTTAGAAATTATGTTCTCCGGAGCGTGAGCTAGGTCTCTTGGAGTGAGCTCTTATCTGGCTACTCGGCCGTACAGTGAACGTGGAGTATTTTGTCAATATCTCGAGTAAATTTTGACCGAATTTCATGAATTTTTAGCCCCGTACGAAGTACAAAGGGGCTTATAGGATTACGATGCCGTGTGTAATTGATGGAATTCGAAGCAGACGGTAAGGGCAAAGTGTTTGCCTATGTTTATAGATGACGAATCTGCAATAAAAATTTGGGCCGTCTGTCCGTCTGTCCGTCTGTCCGTCTGTCCGTCTGTCCGTCTGTCCGTCACGTCGATATCTTGAGTAAATCAAATCCGATTTCAAAAATTTTTTTTTCCCTGAAAGATAGTCAAAATAGTGAGGCTAAGTTCGAAGATGGGCATATTCGGGTCGGCCCTTCGTGAGTTAGGGCCACCTAAGTGATTTAAGGTCTTTTGGTGATATTTATGGCAAAATAAACGATGGAAATGTAAATGACACGGCAAATGATAGGTATTGTCAATACCAATCCAGGAAAAAAAAGTTTTTTAAAATCGGGTGAGTGGACCGTGAGTTAGGGCCTTAGAAGTGAAAAGCTACTAGGGCCCTATGTGTATTTTACATAGAACTCAAGTAAATTTCATCCGTTTTTCGTAATTTTTGTTTCATTTGAAAGATAATCGAACACCGAATAGAATGTTGTTGAAAAAAAAATTAAATTTAGGTCCTTGGACTAAGGCCGCTACTAGGGCCCTATGTGTATTTTACATATAACTCGAGCAAATTTCATCCGTTTTTCGTAATTTTTGTTTCATTTGGAAGGTAATCAAAGGCCGAATAGAATGTTGTTGAAAAAAAATTTAATTTGGGTCCTCGGACTAAGGCCGCTACTAGGGCCCTATGCGTATTTTACATACAGCTCGAGTAAATTTCATCCGTTTTTCGTAATTTTTGTTTCATTTGAAAGATAATCGAACACCGAATAGAATGTTGTCGAAAAAAAAAAATAAATTTGGGTCCTTGGACTAAGGCCGCTACTAGGGCCCTATGTGTATTTTACATATAACTCGAGCAAATTTCATCCGTTTTTCGTAATTTTTGTTTCATTTGGAAGGTAATCAAAGGCCGAATAGAATGTTGTTGAAAAAAAATTAAATTTGGGTCCTCCGACTAAGGCCGCTACTAGGGCCCTATGTGTATTTTACATATAACTCGAGCAAATTTCATCCGTTTTTCGTATTTTTTGTTTCATTTGGAAGGTAATCAAAGGCCGAATAGAATGTAGTTGAAAAAAAAAATTTGGATCCTCGGACTGAGGCCGATACTAGGCCCTATGTGTATTTATACTCAATAAATTAAAATTTTAGGGCTATTTGAAATTTTTGTTTTATTTGAAAGGAACGTCGTACGGGGCTTCGTAATTGCGCTATGCGCAATTTCTAAGATGTACACATTACATAATAATTTTACTTTAACTACTTTAACCGGCGCATAGGCTTACGGTCAAAGTAGAGTGACAGACGCACTAGGGTCACGTACGCAATAGATATACGGGTTTGTACGGGGCTCAGTCGCAGCAAACGCTCCGACTGTTCTGATGGCTCGTTTTTTTGTTTGAAAGGTATTAACGAATGTAAAGCGTCGGTACTATTTCCGGTCTCCTAACAAAATGGCTGCCGGTGGCCATATTGGATTTTATTAAAAGTGATATATCTTGGGAAAAATGGTACTTAGAGTGTTTCTGTTAACATGGAAATAATTTGTTATGTGTGTGGGGTGTTTCAGGCATTCCATATATGGACATCTATATATATCTATATTCACCTATATTGAGCTATATACAGGCATATAGAGCTATATAATAGCATATATTTATCTGCGAAATGTTTATTTATAGTGAAATATAGGTAAATATAGCGGTATATAGCTGTTTAAATAGGAATTTATGAAATTTGACTTCGTACGGGGCTGTCTATATTGCCTCCGGCAATTTAGTTGTATATGATAACAAGGCAAAGAGTGGATAATGTAAGTGATTTTAAAGGGAGAATAGTTTTTCAGCAGAGAAGAAAATGAAGTAAGAGAAATTAAGAGTTTCACATTAAAGGCTTTTGATACGAATAGGTGTTTCGTACGGGTCGGCGTTAGCTATGTTTTTATCTCAATGCTGATTCCCCAATATATTTGGAAAAGGAGTGCGCATTTTAGTTGTTTTGAATATATTTTGTGGAAGGTGGAATTGTTTTGGTTTTCTGCTCTTTAGTCTAATAGCCTCGAGCTGTGGGTTAGCTCTAGTGTTGCTTTTAGTCCGTTGCGAGTTTGTAACGTTAAAAATCCAACGCTGATTTAGCTAGCGGTGTCCTGAATGAATACGATGAATTTGTGTGCATAGTTTCTAACCTACATTTAGGCGAGATATCGATTAAACACATAACTTTCATCACAGAGTAATTATTGCATACTTCGAGAAGTGGTTTGGAAGTCACGTTAAGCCGGTGGCCCAGACTGCATTTGTTATTGACTTGAAAAGGCTGTTAGTGAGGTCTATAAACGAACAAATCAAATAATTCGGTTAAAAAAAAACAATTTCCAGTGGAAATGACGAAAGAATTACCAGTTGGAAACCATTTCAGAATACCAGCGGAAAAATCGACAAATTTCTGATTGGAGCTCACTTGTAAACCGTAAATTTTGTGTCGCTGACTTTGCGTCAGAAGGAAACATTTAAATCAAGAGTGAAGTAGTAGATTCATTGATTTTATTGTGATACTCTTCCACTTTGTATAAAACGGTTAGGATTTCAGTCTCAAAAATCGTTCCGAATAATAACGAAACCAAAATTGAGTTAATTCTCTATGACGAAACCAATCGTATGTAAATACGTTAAGCATCGTCGTCGTCATTTTTATTTATTTCTTTCCTTGGTCACATTTGAACCGGACCTAAACCATTAACTAAAATTAACATTTCTGAAAAGAGAGGAAAAAAAAACAGCACCGACCCAAGTTAACAGATCTTAATTTTGCCATTTTAAATATTCACGTAATAATGTTCTTGTGTAGCACGTCACCATGTGTTTAAGGTTTTTTATTTTATTTTATTTTTGGTATAATAATAATAAATGAAAGATGAAGAGGATGTCCTCGACCGAAACCAGTTTCGATTTTTGCTTATAACTTTGAATGGCTATCTCTCTGGACACATACACCCAGGTAACATTCAGCAAACATTATACACATTCGTAAATTGGATATTGTGTTTCATGTTACGATGCCTAAGCAGCTAATGGCTGGTATCGTAAAAATATTATAATCGATTTTTGCATCCATCCGCCTTGCTTAATCGGAGAATTTTTTTTTATTCTTTTCTTCACTTCAGACGTCATAGGGATAGATTAGATTAGATTAGAGGCTACATACGAAAAGAGCATTTTTTCTACGTCAACTGAATGGTTACCCCACCCTAGTGAAAAATAATTTTCAAAAAATTGTGGATATGAACAACTTCACTTCGAAAAGGTCAATACACTTTTTGAGGAGTGAGGATGATCGTTTCGAAAAATTGATACTTCCATCTTCACTCCAATAGGGAGGGGTTCTCCCCACCAACTGTTTCCCGAGTGAGTAATAAATCGAATGACATCGATTTAAAGATCCAGTGACCCGGACCGAACTGTTATATCCGCATCGATTGAATGCAATTAAATTGTTGATTAAAAATTGATGAAATTCTTTCCGATTCAGTTCATCGAACCAATTGCCTTTTTCCAGTTCACTCTTTTTATTTCCATAAAATATGAAATGTGCCAAGCGAGATAAATCAAAGCGTCCAGCAGCAAATTATACATTTTCCTATGTAAATGAAAGCGAAATCTCAATTGCAAACAAACAAACAAGCAAAACAAAAAAAAAACGTTTCCCATTACTTTGTTGCAGTTTATCTCTGGAAATTATAACCTCTGCCCGTTGAGTGTATACAATCAGTTTTATACTCTTCTTGGTTTTAATGAAAATGAAAATAACTTCAATTTAACATGCACGCAGTTATAATGTAGAGTGATAATGGAACTTATCGAAATGGTACACTACACCCGATGGACCGATTAACAGTGAATTGTTAAACATGTTTTACATGCTACAAGCGTCGAAAACCGTACTTTTCATGTTGTTGCATTTTTGTTGTATTTCAGTACAAAATTTTTTGAAATTGTTGTATTAAAACAACACGTCTCCTAAGGGGCACTTCTTTTGACACCCTCAGCATGTGAAATCCATTACATAACTCGGGATAAAATCGAAAAGTCTTCGGATCAACAAAACTCTACTTTTCATCTTTTCATCCCTAGTCATGTAAAATACTATTATATGCTTCCTCACTAAAGTACATGTTACACCATATGTTTGCAGATGATGTCCAACTACATTATTCGTGTGCTGAAGCTGATGTCGCTGATGCATTTTCGAAGATTAATGACGACGAAATTGCTGCTATTTGTTTATGGGCTAATGAAAATGGATTGCTGCTTAATGCTAGAAAGACCCAGGCCATCATCTTTACTAGTGGTGTACTGAGGACCATTATACCCAGAGATGGGCCCGTAATATTACCGTGTAATATTACCCGGTAATATTACGTAAAATTACGTAATATACCCGAAGCTCGGTAATATTGGTAATTTAAAGCCTCGGTAATATTACGTAAGTTACGTAATATTACCAAAAATCAGTTAACATATTGTAAATTTTAATCATTTTCAACAAAAATTACTCGTTTTTAGCAAATTCAAGTGTATTTTATCGTATAATTTTGTTTTAGTTAGGCCTAGTTCAGCCTAGTTAAACAACTTGTTCAAAAACAGTCGAGTAGTATACACATTTGAATGAGCTTCAACCGAAATTGATAATTAAAAGAGCGTGGATTTTTACGATTTCTCTCAGAGTTGTCATTGAATGACGCCGTCGGCAACTCGGTCTTCTGTCACTTCATAAGAACACGGGCTTAGAATGAAAACTGAAATTTGTTAGCAAATGAAATTTCATTTCAAATTTCGTATACTAAAAGACCGAGTTTCCGGCACTGCCATCGTTGAATATTGTGGTAGCGACATACAATCTAGCGTGATAACGTAACACAAGTGCTTCCAAGTCTTTCGACTCGTGTACCCCTTCTTCAACTAGCCGAATACGAGTTTGGTTATCTGAATAGTCGAAACAAACATTTGGAAACATCTACGCAATAAGTAAGATTCCACATTCTTGTTCAGTCAAACTATACTTTACTCAACAAAGCTCAAAGTGAAGCATGTAATAGTAGTCTCCATGCTGCTAATGTAATTCATTCATTTTTACCTGTTGTCTTGTTCAGTAAAACTATACTATACTGAGGAAAGCTCAAAGTGACGCATGTAATAGTAGTTTACATTCCATGCTGAGAAAGTAATTCTTTTATGTGATAAAGGTGTTTTCCAGCAACAAGCTCCGGTTACTGTCTTTTTGACAAATGTAGAGTCAATCAAACAAGTTGCTCAAAAACACACGAGTGAGTTTCCGAGTATCACAAAGTTGTTTCATAAGCTATCAATTTTGTAGCAGTATCGAAGGTACTGGTTTACCGTGTGACACATGCGAAAGTTGAGTTTCACATAAAATTCACGAAAAATGAACAGAAAATAGTCCACCGTATAAAGGATAATTTTCGCAAAGGACATATTGCTGAATAATATTCAACTTTCGCATGAGTCTGATAGTAAAATATTGTTACAATTTTGTATTGGTAAATTATGTAATATTACCGAAACATCGGTAATATTGGTAATTTAAGATTTCGGTAATATTACCCAATGTTACGTAATATTACCGTAATATTACGTAATATTACCGACAATAAATAAATTACCGGTAATTTCCCATCTCTGATTATACCTAACATTGTTATTGATGGGGTCACGGTTAACTATTCTGATAATGTTCGTAATCTTGGAATCACCATGGATGCTAATCTTATGTTTAGTGCTCACGCGACTGATCTCAGTGCCAAAGTGTTTTCGAGGCTGAGAAGTTTATGGCCGAATCACCACGTTCTTTCATGGCACACCAGACTCATGTTGGTCAAGTCACTCATTCTGCCCTTATTCACATACTGCGGATCAGTTTACTCGTCAAATCTGAATGCGAAATCTATACAAGTGGTTGAGAGAGCTTTTGCTGCGTGTGTACGGTTTGTGTTTGGAATTCGGAGACGTGGTAGTACGAGGAAATATGTAAATCGTATTTTGGGCTGCCCAATTATCGAATTTCTTAAGCACCGGTCAATAATCCTCGTCTTCAAACTACTCATCGACAAGTCACCGAGTTATCTTTTTGATAATCTACAACTATCGAGGCGCTCCAGCTTACTAATCATTCCTCGTCACACTACTAGTCAATACAATCATTCATTCTTTGTTGATGCTGTATCGGAATACAACAGGTTACCAAATGTCGTTAAACAAACAGGATCCCTACCATCTTTCAAAAGGCGTTGTCTGGAACATTTCATCAGTCGACAACGGATTATTTGAGTAATTGGAATAAATGTTTCACACCGTCCACTGGTACCATACCATACCATACCATACCTTACGACCTTTACCGTTTCAGTAATAGCACACAGGCATTGTTGGTATATCTTTATCGTTAAGAACTTATATGTTGTCATTGGTTTTTGATTATGTTGTTGATGCGTACAGTCCGCTATGACTCTTCTTTATTGTCTTTTATTTTTATTTTTATTTTTTGTTATCTTCAGTTTTTTTTTCTATTTTGATTGAGGCTCAAGTTAAATTGTACTACTTTCACTCATTCCTTTCTTGTTTTGTTTATTATTAAAAAAATGTATACTTTGTTAACGTCGGAACATTTGTATAAGGAGTGATCCTTTTTGTTCTTTGATTACAAATAAATTGAAATTGACATTGAAATTCCTACTGCGGGACGAAAGAAAAAAATGTAAACCCACGGGCCGAAAGTGACAGATATGTAAGCCCACGCGGCGAAAGCTTCGCTTTCGCCCCTTCGGCTTACAATTTTCTGTCACTTTCGGCCCTTGGGCTTACATTTTTCAACTTTCGTCCCCAGTAGGCAGCATATAATAGTTATTTGTGTATCTGTTTTGGACGATTCATTTTAGGCAATTTCGCGAGTTGTAGCCCGAACGAAGTGAGGGTTACATGCGAAAGTGCCTAAAATCAATCGTCCAAAACAGATACTCAAAAAAATTTTCATGTAAGGGGTCGAAAACCCGAGAAAAATCTCGAAACTCCCTCATTTTCGGCCCCGACACATGAAAAACTTAATACGTAACTCTTTCGGCCTACTCAATCGATACGTAAATAACTATTACTTTACTAGGGAGGTAATAGGACCATTCCGTTCCTATCTATTTGATATATCGTATCACGATGAATACGACATATCAAATTACTTCCCTGGTATAGTAATCTACTATTATTGCCTGTCCCATGCGAAAGTTGACCATTACATCTCCAATTTCCCCTTCGAAAGTGATGCATTACATGCAGAATATTTTCGGTTCATTTTCCGTGAATTCATTCATTGCTGATAATATGGGACAGGCAATAAACCAGATTAATATATTGAATCCAGCGAAAGTAATTCATTACATGAGGTAACAACTTTTTGCGATACTCGCCAACTAACTCGTCCGCTTTTGAGCAACCTGCTTCGGTAATTGTTTGCAGACAAGTGTAGTTGTGTGCCTAGCCTTCGGTTCGGTTATACATTGTATATAGTAAGCTCCACAGTCGAAAAGACAATAACCAAGATACTCAGCATATTATTGTTATTTTCAGCACATTATCTCAGCTTTCCATTGATACCTCATTTGCAGTGCTGGTGATTGTCCACATAACAGATTTTTATGTTAGTACACCCGGTACTCGTAAAATTCACCAGCAAATGAGGTATCAATGGAAAGCTTAGATAATGTACGTTACAGCTAGCATGTGAGGTTCACAAAAACCGTCATCAGTACCATCCCAGTTCTTTCTGAAGCTCACAGCGATTTCGAAAATTTTTGTTGTACATTTTTTTTAACATATATCAATGGATGTTCTCAAAAGTGTCATGACCTGAAAGTATTTGACCTCAGCTTTCCAACGAGCCCACTCTCACCTGTGTTACTCACATTTAGTGGCCAAAAATGAGGTTAAAAAACACCATTTTTCCACCTTCGGAGATCTTCCACCAGCAACCAGGTGTAGCTCGAGATTATCTGAGCCTGTTTTGAGGTCTACTGGCAAACACCTTTCAAACCATGTATATATCCATCCCAGACAAAATGGGCCCGATTTTGATAGGTGGTTTTTTAAAAGAATCAATCTAGTGCATTTTAGCTGTAAGTCTGTACTACTACGTTACGCGTGTAGGCAATACTTTGGCTCAGCAGTTTTTCAGATGGTCTACTCATACAAACAAAAGCCTCACACGTCTTTATACGGTTTTACCACTACCACACGCGTCTGCGTGTGACTATTTTACCCGTGTATGAAGACATGAAGAGTGGAATCAAATTCATGGCAAAATTTCACCGACGTCAACTGTAATTTTAGAGTACACTAAAACGATGACGACGATGTCGGAAAAAGGAAATTTTGCGAATTTTCAATAGCAAGGGAAGCCTAAGGCACGATTTGTTTCTGTTTTGCCTCCATTTACGAAATCCACGCCTCTTTTATATTGTTTAAACACATCTGTCAAGCAGACGGATTCAAAACGGAGTGAGTGTGAATTCAGCCTGTGCCATCGGCTTAAGAGGCAAACATTTCGACGTCTTTTAAATACTAGATTTTAGTTTACTTTTGATGAAATTCTCCACAAGAATCCTTTTTCGGGACTATATGACCGCAATTACGACCACGAATGTGTTAGCTTTCAACAGAAAATAGATTTGGTTGTAGTAGTATGACCAGCTCTGAGAATACTGAGCAGTTTATGCAAATTTCAGGACCAGAGCTGGTCACACTGCTACAACCAAAACTAAATTTTATTTTAAGCTATCACATTTGTGGTCGTTATTGCGGACATACATTTTACAAAAAGGATTCTGATGAAAAGGTATCATCAAAAATGAAAAAGTTTAGAAACTAGCGAATCGTGTTGAACAATATGAAGTAATAGATTTTGATTTTTTTCATTCGAGTACATGGTGATCTGTTCGGTTCTACACAGAGCCATGAAAATGCTTCTATGTTGGTGGTTCGGTGAACCAAAGTGTTGACTGAATCAACAATGTTTAGACCCGTACGAAGTACTGCGGTCTTATAGGTTTACGCATACGTTTGTAACACGTCGAATTGGACTCCCTGAGTAAGGGGAAACCTATTGTGGTTGTCCAGAGATGCCAAATCAGCAAGAAAAAAAAATGTCCGTCCGTCCGTCGCATCCGATTTTGAAAATTCTTTTTTTCCCCGTTTGGTAATGTCAAAAGACAGGCTAAGTTCGAAGATGAGTGATTTTGGATCGACCCCTCCTGAGCTGGGGCCCAATAAGTGCTTTACGGTTTTTCGAAAATATCTCCGGACATTTAAACGCTATACTCGTAAATGATACATCGAAAGACATTTACAATACCGATCGACAAAAAAAAGTTTATGGAAATCGGATGACCGACTTGTGAGTTAGACCCCTTGGTGTGAAACAGGCACAGGGCGGCAAGCAGTTTTTGCTTGTAGGCCGGCCAAATTTGAACATATTTCGTTCGTTTTAGCTTTATTAGATAGGTATTGACCGTACCAATCAGGGAAAAAAAAGTTTATGAAATTATGTTCTCCGGAGCGTGAGCTAGGTCTATTGGAGTGAGCTCTTATCTGGCTACTCGGCCGTACAGTGAACGTGGAGTATTTTGTCAATATCTCGAGTAAATTTTGACCGAATTTCATGATTTTTTTTTGTTTGAAAGGTATTAACGAATGTAAAGCATCGGTACTATTTTCGGTTTCCTAACAAAATGGCTGCCGGCGGCCATATTGGATTTTATTAAAAGTGATATATATTGGGAAAAATGATGCTTAGAGAGTTTCTGTTAACATGGAAATAATGTGTTAAGTGTGAGGGGTTTCAGGGATTCCATATATGGACATCTATATATACCTATATACAGCTATATTGAGCTATATACAGGCATATAGAGCTATATAATAGCATATTCATCTGTGAAATGTTTATTTACAGTGAAATATAGGTAAATATAGCGGTATATAGATGTTTAAATAGGAATTTATGAAATTTGACTTCGTACGGGGCTGTCTATATTGCCTCCGGCAGTTTAATTGTATATGATAACAAGGCAAAGAGTGGATAATGTAAGTGATTTAAAAGGAAGAATAGTTTTTCAGCAGAGAAGAAAATGAAGTAAGAGAAATGAAGAGTTTCACATTAAAGGCTTTTGATACGAATAGGTGTTTCGTACGGGTCGGCGTTAGCTATGTTTTTGATTCCCTTCTACGACTAATGCTCAGTTGAACTTTATTGAAAATATTGTTTGTAGAAAATGCCAATTCACTTAGATGAATTTACCGAACTGATGCGAAAATCATTGCAGAAATCCTCTCGGTTAGATAATATTAATGCAAAAAATCAATTAAATCAACCAGATTATAACAACCATTTGATGCAATTTTGCAGCCATTACGCACACGGCACACCATATTTACTGCATTAAAACCATTCAGCAAAAAAACATTCTCTCCAAATGTCCATTTTTATCTGTTTATATCCATCAAACAAACATAACTGATTATGCATTAATCGTATGTGATGAGATGATTCACGATTGATGCTCCGTTAATAAAATGAAAATGAAAAAAAAAGTGAGAAAAAAACCAACATAAACGAAAGTGAAATCAAAACGGCGTTTAATTTTCTAATTTTTTTTTCGAATTTTTTTCTGTCTTGTTGTTACATTACTTACACCGGAGAGATGAAATTGAAATTGAATTACATGTTATGTTATTTCTTGTTGCGACTGATGTAGATATAATGTACATAAGTAACCGTATACGTGTTCAAATCACTCACGGTTTTTTTCTTCTTCGTTAAGTTGCCTGTTTATTGAACTATGAATTAAAATCCATATAAAGAGAGACTGTGTGGAGGTATGGTACATTCAAAAGCTACCTAGCGTACACTTTTACGTAAGTCATACACTCGAAATTAAGAAGATGGTGAAGAAGAAGCGAACGCAACGGTTGACGATGGTTGAATCGCCATAATCTATTATGAACATTTTGTTTTGTGTGTTGGGGATCCGTCATAAAAGACGTTCCAAGATTCAGCTTCAGACTGACTGACCTGAGGTTACACTGAAGATTGCACGGTACTGTCAGATTCGTTTCCTATTATTGGTAACTTAATTTATCGAAAATTTACCGAGATCACCAATAAAATATTTCGTTAAATTTACCAACAACCGACCTTGGGTAACAGTGAAAGAATCTACTACTTCATTTGTTACATAAGTACTTTCAACTGATTCATACACAATGATTCAGTTCATTCAGTTTTTATGTATGACTGATACGACAATGATAAACTACAGTGTCTAAGGATTAAAAGTGATTTTTTTTTACAAAAAAACTGAAACAAAATCCCCACATGTCAGTAGTAGATATTTACATCACATGGAGCGAACGCATGAAATTCCTGAGTGTCAATTCGTTCACATAGAGCTTGTGTTTGATCGAGTCGAAGGCGAGGCAACGCATACATACAATGAACGAGTTTATATTTTGTTGGCTTGTTCCCAGAAAACGACCCATTACCGTCTAGGTCAATAGCTTTTTAGCCCCGTACGAAGTACAAAGGGGCTTATAGGATTACGATGCCGTGTGTAATTGATGGAATTCGAAGCAGACGGTAAGGGCAAAGTGTTTGCCTATGTTCATAGATGACGAATCTGCAATAAAAATTTTGTCTGTCCGTCTGTCCGTCTGTCCGTCTGTCCGTCTGTCACGCCGATATCTTGAGTAAATCAAATCCGATTTCAAAAAATTTTTTTCCCCTGAAAGATAGTCGAAATAGTGAGGCTAAGTTCGAAGATGGGCATATTCGGGTCGGCCCTTCGTGAGTTAGGGCCACCTAAGTGATTTAAGGTCTTTTGGTGATATTTATGGCAAAATAAACGATGGAAATGTAAATGACACGGCAAATGATAGGTATTGTCAATACCAATCCAGGAAAAAAAAGTTTTTTAAAATCGGGTGAGTGGACCGTGAGTTAGGGCCTTAGAAGTGAAATGCTACTAGGGCCCTATGTGTATTTTACATAGAACTCGAGTAAATTTCATTCGTTTTTCGTAATTTTTGTTTGATTTGGAAGGTAATCGAATGCCGAATAGAATGTTGTTGAAAAAAAAATTAAATTTGGGTCCTTGGCCTAAGGCCGCTACTAGGGCCCTATGTGTATTTCACATATAACTCGAGTACATTTCATCCGTTTTTCGTAATTTTTGTTTCATTTGGAAGGTAATCAAAGGCCGAATAGAATGTTGTTGAAAAAAAATTAAATTTGGGTCCTTGGACTAAGGCCACTACTAGGGCCTTATGTGTATTTTACATATAACTCGAGCAAATTTTATCCGTTTTTCGTAATTTTTGTTTCATTTGGGAGGTAATCAAAGGCCAAATAGAATGTAGTTGAAAAAAAAAAAAATTTGGGTCCTCGGACTGAGGCCGATACTAGGGCCCTATGTGTATTTTACATATAACACGAGCAAATTTCATTCGTTTTTCGTAATTTTTGTTTCATTTAAAAGGTAATCAAAGGCCGAATAGAATGTAGTTGAAAAAAATTTTAAATTTGGGTCCTCGGACTGAGGCCGATACTAGGCCCTTCAAAAAAATAAAATTTTAGGGCGATTTGAAATTTTTGTTTCTTTTGAAAGGAACGTCGTACGGGGCTTCGTAATTGCGCTATGCGCAATTTGTAAGATGTACATATTACATAATAATTTTACTTTAACTACATTAACCGGCGCAATAGGCTTACGGTCAAAGTAGGGTGACAGACGCACTAGGGTCACGTACGCAATAGATATACGGGTTTGTACGGGGCTCAGTCGCAGCAAACGCTCCGACTGTTCTGATGGCTCGTTTTTCGTATTTTCTAGCCGCAAGAGGTGCTTAAGAGGTGCATCAACTACCGTATAAAAGACATTCTTAAGATATGCGTCGCATTCATTTAAAGGGAAGAGGACGTTTCTGTGCCTTGGAATGTGCAAGTATTCCTGGTGTCGGAGCGTGATTTCGTATCATGACTTGATGCCAATTTTTCATTTTATATATATTACACACTTGTCACGAAGAAGTCGAGGCTTGCCAAGACTGATAGTGACAAGTGTGTACTCTATTTTATCACATAAGCGAAAACGAGGCAACATAGAACTGAAGTGTAATTTTTGAATTATTCATCTAGTTAAGTAATTTTGACATCCAAACTACGCGCGTATGTGATAAAAATTATTACTGTGAATCAGGGCCTACTTTTTAGAAACTAATTTCCTGAATTTCTTGAAATTTCTCGAATTTTCTCGAATTTCTTACAGTGAACGACATCTCAAATGTCTCACTGTCAAATTTTTCTGAGAATTTTATTGTGTCATTGCAAATTCACAATGACATTCTCTGAAAAAAATGACAGTGAGACATTTGAGATGTCGTTCACTGTAAAATTTCTCGAATTCGAGAAATTCGAGAAACTTCAAGAAACTTGAGAAATTAGTTTCTTGAAATTTCTCGAAGTTTCTCGAATTTCTTGAAGTTTCTTGAATTTCTCAAAGTTTCTTGAATTTCTCGATTTTCTCTAAAAGTTTCTAAAAAGTAGGCCCTGCTGTGAATCCCATACCTTCGTATCTAAGCTGTTCTTCTTGGTTTCAACTCAAATTAACTTTTTTGGGCATAAAACGGAAAACAGAAATCCTGACATTTTACAGCGAAGGAACTAATTTCAAAAAATCGAAACGGAAAACGCCGATTTTCTTTTTTTTTTTGAACGGTCTCTTTGGTACGTAGTCGATGTTAATGAAACAAATCAATGTTAGATGTTGTGTTAACGCGCTGCCAAAACTTGAACACCTCGACAGAGATTCACTTTTAACGACTTTTTAGAGATGTATTTACATTAGATTGTGCAATCACGAAACTATGATCTGATTATCGGATAGACTGTAATGGAACGAGCTAATTTGATTATATCCATTCACTCTATACCCGGAGCCTTTTCATCTATCCATCATCAGCAGACTAATTCCGAGTGCACGCTACATGCCCGTCACATCTGATTATACCAACTGTAAATTCTTTGAAATGGAAGATGATGTAAACACAACAACTATCGGAACTTTGTTTCACGTTGCATATTGCACTTATTGATGACTTTACAATAAACGGTGTGCGAGCAAATGTGCGTACTTGTATACCGTTCGAATCGTTCGCCGTCTATTGTAATAGATAACTCTGAGGTGTAATTTTGCTATGATTGCTCATTGTCTTTTGAATAAAAGAGGATTGCAGTGATAGCTAATTCACTTTTGTCTTCTGTCTTGCATCAATATGTTGTTCGACGTGTGCACACACAGTTATGATGCAACAATTGTTGGGTTTCATTTGAAGTGTAATTGACCTGTTATGTAACTAGTGAGTGATTCGTTGATTAATGTATGCACATTGCTGATTGTGTGTAATAAAGTTGTATTGATTTTCGTTGCACTGGAGGTACAGCTTCAATTAAATCGTGTGGTCAGATCGTTATATGGCTTACCATGTTCTCTCTCTATATGATTTGTCTATATTTCTATTTGCAGGCCCACGCAGCTGCATTTATGCCAAGCGTTGCAGAAATATAAAAAAATATATTTTGTTTGCGAATCTTTTCCAATTTTTAAAAGGAATAAATTCAGGCTCGGATCTAAGATCTTAGATCTTGAGAATTTTCTTTGATTTTTGAGGATTTTTTGAGGATGTTCTTCGATTTTGCGTTGAATTTTATAGTTTTCAAAAGACTTTCCAAGGAATCGGTTGACAGGTGATTTTCTAAATTTTTTTCATCACGGGATAAATTGCGTTGAAACATCGAGTGAAAGAAAAAGCACAACATAAAATGCTACAAAATAGAGAAAATTGAGAATTTTATTACCAAAGTTATCGATACGTAAAACTGATGACAAAGAAGTTGGAAGAAAATGGTCACATGGTGACTCATGTAAATGAGATGAACGAACTCTTTCAAAAATCGTTAGCTCTCGGTGAAGAATTGAAAGCAGAATTCATTCTCAGTGCGACTTTAATTAATTCGCTACCAGATAGTTACGATGCGCTAGCAACAGTGCTGGAATCTCGTGACACAGAACTTACTTCGGGTATTGTATGCTCAAAGTTGATCGATAAATACCAACGACGAAGAGAACGAACTACAACTGCTACGAGTGATGAAATATCATCGACCTACAAATTGAACTCTACTCCGCGATATTCGAAGAAAGAAGTCATATGTTTAGGACACCACAAACAAAGCTGTGAAGATTACAAGGAGTGGATGGAAAGAAAACAATCTAAAGGTGATAAAGCTAGATTGGTTAAAGAAGGCGGGAGTAGATTGGTGATGCTGATGGAAGACGATTATTTCACGGTTGACTATGCATTTTAACAAACAACAAAGTTATCTTTCATCTACGGCAACGACTATGGCAAAAGAAAAGAAAGTAAGAAAAGAAGAATACGAAGACCTAGAAGAAGGAGAAGGAATTGAAGATTGAGGATTTTTTATTTGGAATTGATGTAAATCCCAGCAAAAACTCTTTCAGAGCAAAGTTGGACGCAGTCTACAGTCTATATGTGTGATAACTTCTAAAACAAGTGATATCGCTAGAGGTGACGCTGTCAGCGGCGTTACGCAAAATTGAATTTCACAACCAATTAATTGAAATTAGCTGGCCTAGTTTTCCAAACCATTCGACAATCAATTTTTTCAGAAATAATTTTAACCAACAGAATTTGGACTGAAAAATTTTCAACAAAGAATTTACCAAAAAAATTCTGTGTCCGCATGTGGCAGATTTAAATTCATGTAGGTTTGTCCGTGAGCATCTGCCACTTTGCGACGCAGAATTTTTTTGGTAATTTTTGTTTTGAAAATTTTTCAGTCCAAATTCTGTTGGTTAAAATTATTTCTGAAATAGTAACTGTATATATGTCCATATGGCTATATACTAACTATATACAGGTTCATATAGCTATATAGTAACTATATACAGGTTCATATAGCTATATAGTAACTATATACAGGTTCATATAGCTATATACTAACTATATACAGGTTCATATAGCTATATACTAACTATATACAGGTTCATATAGCTAGAGGTGTGCGCCGATCTTAAAATAGTCGGCGGCGGTGCGCCGACTGGTAAGGAATCGGCGGCGGCGCGCCGGGAGAAATTTATAGTCGGCGGCGGTGCGCCGATCGGCGCGCCGATAAATTTACAAAAAAATCTAAATTTTTCGAAAATAATGCAAAAACACTGAATTCTTACTGTCTTGCGATCTGAAGTATCAACCACTTATACAAGGGGAATCAACTGAGACGTATCTCACCTTTTATATTTTGAATGTACAATAACTGACCTATTATTTTAAAAACATCTAATTTAATGAATCCAAGAATGATTAGTGAGTTTGCGTAAATGACATATAAGTTAACTTATCAGTTGGAAATTTTAAGTCACATCTTCATACTAGATGTTCTGCAGGTTTCTTATTTCCAACTATAATGTATGCCATTTACGCAAACTCACTACTATTATCTTTCAATTTATGCAATACCCGTTCCTGTTGCCTTTAGTCAACGCACTTCTGTTATGTGATGCTACGATGGGTTTATTCGAAGTAGCTTTTCACTGAAATGTCCTTTCCCATCAGTAGATGGCAAAACGTTTTCATGCAAACTTTAAAATACCAGTTCAAGTCAAACGTTTGCTGCTGTCTTGTGAAGGGTGTTCTTAGAGCAACTGACGATGGCCAGACCACGCTGGCCTGGGACCGCTATTAACACCTGAGGTCGAAACAGCGATTTTTCTCTTGAATCACTCACAATTTGGAGGGAAGAGCTGAAGTAGCTCTGTTTGTTTTTATTGTTTACTCTCGTTTTTTCTTATTTGCTCTCATTTTTCTGTTGTAATCAGGCTGTTGTTGTGTTTGTTTTTGTTGTTGGTGTTAATTTAATTTAGCTAGGGAACGAGGAGCGAGAAGTGCGTTGCTTTAGTCCATCTTCGATGTAGGAGTGAGATCGTAGTAGAAGGTTTTCGCAAATAAGAGATTCAGATAAACTTAAATTTATAAGTAATAAGCGTAATAAGTGTATAGACTACGCCAAAATGATTTTTTCCCAAATTTTTTACATAAAGCAGCTAAAAATTGAAAATAAAGATACCCGTATCTCGTCTTTTGACGAAAAAACTTGAAACCGAAAAGATTTTCCACTTTATAAATTCCTGAAACATGTGATTTGCGCCATTTTCCACCCAAATTCCATATAAGGTCTTAAGTTTGCCACTTTACAATTACATTAGTATCACACAGTTTTGACTGATTCACTGAATTTTGTTCTCTTTCTTCTTCCTCTTATCTGCATCAACAGATAATAAGAGAAACGTCGTCTGCCGCCTGCCGTCTGCCACGCTTCATTCCATTGCACAGAAAATAGAGTAACGTACCCAAGGGTTCACGGTAAGTGAGGATACAGAAAATACAAATGCTGTTTCGACCTCGGGTATCGATGGTGATCCCCAGTTGTATCCATCGATACCCTTCCCAAGACAGCAGCAAACTTTTTCTTTGGACTAGTATTTAAAAATTTGCATAAAACACTTGCCATCTACTGATGGAAATAGGATACGTTATAGAAAGCTACTTCGAAGATAACACTATCGTAGCATCAGAAACAAAATCACTGTCGTACAGTGCAGGTAAGAAGAAAAACCCAAAGTTTTTACAAATTTTTTTTAACCAAAAACTCATTTCTACGCATATAGAAACCTGACTTATAAATTAAGAGAGATAAACATTTGCTAAAACCTTGTACTCAGGCACACACTTTTGTATAGATTTTTCAATTTAAGTTTATATTGCCGCCCATTAAAATGGCTGAAAGCACTAAACGTATAAAATTTCGGCGCGACGAAAATACAATCGGCGGCGGCGGCGGTGTGAGCTATTATTTTTCGGCGGCGGCGCGCCGAAAATATAGCAAAAAATCGGCGGCGCGCCGGCGTAAAATCGGCGGTGCACACCTCTACATATAGCTATATACTAACTATATACATGTTAATATAGCTATATACTAACTATATACAGGTCAATATAGCTATATACTAACTATATACAGGTTAATATAGCTATATACTAACTATATACAGGTTAATATAGCTATATACTAACTATATACAGGTTCACATAGCTATATACTAACTATATACAGGTTCACATAGCTATATACTAACTATATACAGGTTAATATAGCTATATACTAACTATATACAGGTTCACATAGCTATATACTAACTATATACAGGTTCACATAGCTATATACTAACTATATACAGGTTAATATAGCTATATACTAACTATATACAGGTTCACATAGCTATATACTAACTATATACAGGTTAATATAGCTATATACTAACTATATACAGGTTCACATAGCTATATACTAACTATATACAGGTTAATATAGCTATATCCTAACTATATACATGTTCATATAGCTATATACTAACTATATACAGGTTCATATAGCTATATAGTAACGTATATAGGTCCATGAAGCCTAGGAAAATTTAATAAGTGTCAGAGCTGCTATGCTATTCTGAAGATAATTGTATGTAAAACTTCTTGGCTGAACAAATTTTACATCGGACAATATATCGGGCGAGCGCCAAAATTTTTTTCGGGCTGGCATTTTTTATCGAAATTATTTTGAGCTCGTTCGGGCGGGAATTAAAATTAGGTACGCCCGCACAGCTCTAATATTCAATTAAAAAATACACCGTCCCATTAGCATCTAAATTGGTAACTATTAGGTAAGCCTTATTTACCATAGGAATTAACGCCAATTCACCAGAAAACGGATCTTTTTTTCTGATCATCAACAACATTTCAACTCAGTAACTAGTTTTCAATGTCAACAGCATTACTAAGAAAATGTTTTGGGTCTCTCGATGGCTGGATCAAGGTAAATATATGGGCGGAGGTAGGTAACGCCATTCAGGCGCGTGTGGCCTAGCACAATAGTTTGATGCTAATGACTCCTTTTTTAAAATGGTTGACTATGATTTTTACTTGTGTTTCACAAAATGTTGGGCCAAGGTTTCTAAGCAATTTTGTGATTTTAAAGAAAGGGAGAGAAGGCGTTTGTAGCGAACTTTCGTGCCACTGCACATCTGATTCAGTTATATATGGCATTACCTCCACCCATATATTTACCTTGGGCTGAGGTACACATAAAACGGCTGCTGCATATAAGGTACTGAGGTACACATAAATAGTTATTCATACAACTGAGGGATAAATGATTTTTTAGGCACTAGATGTGTAGTCTCGAGACTGCAGGTCGAGTGTGACAATACACATCGTGTGCCTAAAAAATCATTTATAACCGAGTTGTATCCAACGTTTTTCGCAATCAATACAGACAACGGAAGGTCAATTTTTTTTAAAGTGTTTGTGGAGCTTTAGCTCAATGGGTAGCCTTTATGGGAATTCAAAAGTGTAAGTTACTGGGTCTGACTCAGAATTTCTCAGAGGTAGGATGCGAAGGATACGTTCTTTTTCAAAAATCCCAAAGATAATGGATTTGTACCATTAAATGGTAGACATAGTCACTTGTACTTTCTATTCTATTTTTTTAATTTAGTCAACAAATTAAATTTGCCGACCACCGAAGCGAAGCACCAGCATCACCACCAGCACCAGTGTCAATATAAATACCACTGCGCAATCCTTTCATTTTCAGTCACCATTTCGCGACCGACCACTCAACTAGAATAAAATGAAAATTGTGACGGTTCTCATAGTTCTATGCTTCGATGCTATAACTTCACTGCCACTATTAGGTGAAGAGATTGATGCAATCGAACAATGGTGGAATGCCAATTATTTTATTAAATTTAATTCGCCCGGCGGAAAGGCTTTCTATATTAAGACCACCGATGGGACCATTTGTAATTAACGTTTTTGTGAGTTGTAATTTCTCAAGAATTAGTTTTTTGTTTTTTTTTTTTTACTAGATCGTCAAAAGGGGAACATTACATTTGAAATGTTGCCGTTCATTAGTTTCGCTTCGATAAATTTTAAAATTTACGACATTTATTTCGAAAGTGATGACATCGGAGGGTCCTATCCCAGATTAGGTATAATGCTTGTCGTAGATAATATACTCATTTGCACACTGATTATTTAAGCGAAATTTTAGTGGAGAGTGAATTTGATTGCGAAAATAAAGATTCGTTGGTGCGTCCTCGCCTCTATTCTTTCGTTGGACCGAATAAGAAAGTGTACAAGGTCATTGTTAAAGATGGGAATGAACACCATGTTGAAGGTAAACGAAAAGCTTGATAAAAAAAAACATTTAGTAAAAATTGGCAATCTTTTCTGCACAGAACAATCGTCAGAGGCATTGGATCATTTTGAAATCAAAACGTTTGGCCCGTTCGAAAAATGGGAGCACACCTTCGTTTTTTCTGCGAATGGAGTACTGGCACTGGATCATTGTAAGAAATTAGAAAACAAATATCTGTCCCATAGCCAACACCATACTAAACTTTCAATTCAACTTTGAAGCGATATCACCCATCCCAGTGCTAGCGAATCGTTCAATTTTATTACCTGAATTGGAACCAAATTTCATAGAAACGAGTCACAATCAAACAGTAGTTAAATTCAACT
The DNA here is from genome assembly GCF_014529535.1 of Bradysia coprophila. NCBI lineage: Eukaryota > Metazoa > Arthropoda > Insecta > Diptera > Sciaridae > Bradysia > Bradysia coprophila. Next base: position 4,801,016 of record NW_023503493.1, on the reverse strand, counting down.
CACCCAGTGGCAGAAAGTACTACATGAAAGACATACAGAATATAAGTAAGAAAATGGCGAGGGGTAAACAACTAGACAAAATTGTGTCCTTCACAATTTAATTTTGTTTTATTTACCCTAAAATCAATTCTAATTATCCTAAATGTATTGTCATTTACACAGGCATTGACTCTCTTTTTCTTCCCTAATTTTTGCCTATTTTACCTCATTTTTGACCTTAATTGTCGACATTCGATCATTTACCGACTTATCTTATTAAATATTTGCGAAATCTTGTTCCTATTTAATGAAATAGGTAATTTATTGACCATCTAATTGCTCAACCAAAAATATTGCCAGTCCCACCATTTCCTCTAGTTATTTACTCCTCGGAAAATCGGAGAGTAGTTCGGATCACCACAAATCAAACCAAATAAATTTTCAGTTGCCATTCGCCATTATGATGAGGAAGAAACAGCATATATCACCTTCACGGAGCCTAACGGACGAATATACGACATTCATATAGACGAGAAGGATGGTCACGCATTCATAGGTATACATTTTGAAAATTAAATCGGGCAGAGTGTTTTTGATCAATTATTTACATAACTACCGATAAAGAGTTGAAAAGTACAGTTTTCATGTGAAATTTGCTGAAGGCATTAGATGCTGAAGGCACGAAAGAAGTGCTTTTAATATGAAAAGCGAGGTTTGCGACGCATGTAGCATGTAATAGCATATTATGATACAAGCGATATAATTTGATATCTCATATTCAGGTGAATACCTTGACAGGGGTTTTATGTCAGCGTTATAGGAGATTAGATAGGAATTAGATAGCCAGTGTGTTCCTCTGAAGAACAGAAGACCGAAATCGGACGCATTTTCGAGCAGAATCATGTACAAAGAATGAACGAGGAACAGGAACGTGTACCACTGAAACTGCTGAATACAAATCCCGATGGAAGACGCAAACCAGGAAGACCAAGAGCGAGATGGAAAGATGCAATTGAGTCTGATCTAAAAGTACTAAGAGTGAGCGACTGGAGAACGTTGGCGCGGAATAGGTCCGATTGGAGAAGATTGCTGGAAGAGGTCAAAACCAATAGTAGGTTGTAGTGCCCGCCTAAGTAAGTAAGTAAGCCAAAATCACTTTCAAAAAAATTCTTCGAAACTTGTGTGGCTAGTGCGAGGTGATCAAAAACCGAAAACTTGCACTTTTCTTGCAGAAATTTCTCCAGGTACACGAGCCGTACAGGGTCGTGTGGGGTGTCATTAGAAAGGTAATTGCATGTACTTTCGGGGCAAATAGGGTCTTTTTGGGTTTAAAATTCATCCACACTGAGATTTGTGCAGTAGACGTTTTCAACCGAAAAAAGACTGAAAACTTACACTTTTCGTACAGAAATTTCTCGAGGTACACGAAACGTGCATGGTCGTATGGGGTAACATTAGAAAGGTAATTGCTTGTACTTTCAGGCCAAATAGCGTATTATTGGGGTTTGGAAGCATCTACGACGAATTATGAGAAGTTGAAAAGTTTAGGTGCTTATATTGAGTCGTAGATGCTACCAAACTTCCGTAAGCTCTACTTTCCCTGAAAGTATATGGAATTACCTTTCTAATGACACCTCAAACGACCATGCACGTTTCGTGTACCTCGTGAAATTTCTGTAAGAAAAGTGTTTTCAGTCTTTTTTCGGTTGCAATCTTCAACTGCATATATCTCCGTGTGGATGAATTTTAAGCCCAATAAGACCGTATTTGCCCCGGAAGAACATACAATTACCTTTCTAATGACACCCCACACGACCCTGTACGACTCGTGCAACTAGAGAAACTGTAAGAAAAGTGCGGTTTTTGATCACCTCCCACACTAGCCACACAAGCTTCGAAGAATTTTTTTGAAAGTTCTTTTGGCTCCTAGGTTTGAATACTTTACTGGGCACATATAAAAAATACCAATAGAAAATGCGTCCGATTTCGGTCTTCTGTTTTTCAGAGGAATCCCTCAATATGCGATACTTTATCACACGAGGACCACGAACTTTGCGGTTTTATAATAAGCGTATTATACACCCGAGTATATCGGGGATACAATACGCATGTTATAGTCGAGTAGTCGTGTTATAAACACTGAAGGTAATGCAAATCCGCAGTTACAAACGGATCCAAACTTTCTGGTGAATTTTAGCAATGAAAGTAAATGGATAGGTATGGCCAAACGTTCAAATTTGTTCTAGCCGGAGCACATACGGATTTGCATTACCTCAAACGAACTCATTTCTTGTGCAAATTTCCACTAGAAATGAGTTCGTTTGAGGTGGCGCCATGCAAATCCGTATGTGCTCCGACTTGTATGGACTGGCCATACCTACTTATTGCCGTCATGTTGCACACATATTGAATTCGTTTGTGTCAAGTCGTGGTGAATCGGAAGGATTTAGGGCCGTGTCACGTTGCACAAGTCTAAGTTAGACAACATACGAAAATGAATTCACCTGAAAGTTTGGATCCGTAATTTCTCTGATCTGCTGAGGTTCCTTTACCTTCAGAGTCTATATACTTTGCGTGTGAAAAACTATCGAAACAAAATACAAAATTTACTATTATTATCAGTGCCGAAAAGTGTGGATGAGAATTACGTTCGAAATGAACGTCTGTATTCATTTGTCGCACCTAATGGAATATTGTACCGAATCGATCACAAAAACGGAAGCGACAACGAAGTTCCTGTGTTAGGTAGACTATTCTCTTGCACCACTAAAATCGACTCAAATTTCAAGCAAAACAAAATCCGTGTTTCAGTGTCAAATTCAAGTGAATCTTCAAGTGATTTACAAATAACACTCACGCAACCGGGATCGGTTGTCTACATACGCGAGCATTTCACAAGGTTAAAATCTTTGGACGACGGTGAATTGACGGAATTGAGAGAACCGCCAGAACCTGACCACAACAAGCGTGTAAAGTACATCTTTTCGGACAACGGAAACAGACTGTTCGATCGAGGTTTGTTTAAACTTGCTTCGCTTGGTATGTGGGTGTACAAATATCAATTTTATTCAAATTTGAAGTGAATGAAATTGACTGGACGCCTCTGAATGAATTTCCTGCGTTACCAGTGGATGAAGTAACTAAGGATTTTGTAATGCACAATGATCCGACTTTAACATTGTACACACCCAGCGGAAAAAAATACCACATCTTCACGACTAACCAAGACACGTGGATCGGTAATTCATATTTTGTATAATCAATTTCCAGGCAGACCCAAAGTTTAAAAGCATAGAGAAGGAGGGCAAATCGGATGCGCGCACACCACAGAGTTTGGTGAAAATAACACATTTTTACACTTTTGGTTGTGGTGAAGAGAATTCGCTCAATTTTATATGTATAAATTTTAGACTTACCTCAGAAAGTTTGCGTTGCAGAGACCAATAGTCACCACTTCCTATGTTTATATACTTTGATGCAGACCGATAATCAAGTCAATTATTTGTCATTTCACCTAAAGTGTTTTCATTTTTTTTTTGCTTCAAATGAATTTCTGCAATTTAATTTCAACTTTTTATAGCTGTCGAGGAAGGAGCGAAAGGAGCCAACCGTTCGCAGAGCTTATACATAAGTTATTTGCAGGGTGACAGAAGAAAGACTAACATTCATTTTGTACCCGGAGCCGATCCTTATTTTGGTAACTCGTTACAATTTCAACTTAATTCTTGTTTTGAAACCAATTTTTTGTAGAGAAAAAAGACACAACGAATAGAGGCGTTGAGTTTTGGCACGTAGAATTTGAATTTATGTCATTTAGTACACCCGATCGAAAGATATATTCGATTTTTCTAGGAGAAGACGATGGAATATATTTTATTAAACGTGGAGTCATTCCGTCGTGTTCCGATAGCTTAATATCTGATTGGCAAGTCAAAGAACCGGATAATGCACCTCAAGAAACCCCTTTATTCATCATGTTTCGGAAAGGCGAACTTCAATTGTTGTATCGTTTTACATGGAATGGCGATGAATTGACCGAAAGTAAAATGAGTTTTATCGTTAGAAACTTACCAGAAACGCTAATATTCTGTTTTGTCGTTGTTGTAGTTTCAATAGCATCACCATCACAGTGTGGCTTTCCGAAAACTTTGATTTCACTTGTTGGAAAATAAAATTTGAGTTCAATGGAAGAAATGTGAAGTTGTTGTTTTTATCTTTTGTAAAATCGAAAGTTTACTTAGTTCAACGCACTGTCGCCTTTGACATCACTCAAATATAGGACTGAACCGATCAAAGTTGGCTATTCTTTTTCATACAACGGCTATCAAAAAATTTTAAAAATTAGTCAACAGGTGTGTTTTTGGCCTTCTAATTAAGTGATGTCAAAGTCAGCTTCTGTGCTTGACAGTGCTTTGCTTAGTTGCGATTTCCGACATGTTGGAGTTGCATATACACAATAATGTCAATTATCTCGGGATTTTACAATTTTGTCAGTTAAATAGGAATGTTTACTAACGTTTAGAGATAGTTTCGGCGATAATTGGTTTTTTTACAGTTCCAATTCCAATTTTACTGACAAAATTCTAAAAACCCGAAATCTGCACAAATAATCGAGATATTCGATTATTCGATTTTTGTCAAATTTTTGAATTTTCGTCAAATAAAAGCTGGAAGGTTCAGATCAAAGAGAAAGTTAAGTATAGTTTCCACTTAAAAAGAGCACTCCGTTTAGCCTCCGTTTACATGACAGTTGTAAAATAGAACAAAGGAACTGTCACGTAAACGGAGTACAAAATTGAAATAAATTCAATTTCCACTCCGTTTGCGTGACAGTTCTTTTGTTCTATTTTACAACTGTCATGTAAACGGAGGCTAAACGGAGTGCTCTTTTTAAGTGGAAACTATACTTTATACAGTTTTGCACAAAGAATATTTTCGTTCAAACTGCACAATATGATTGTCTGTTATCTGCGACCAAATTCTAAAAATCACAACTTACAAAAGAGCTGATATCGCCCAAAGCCACTTACAGTGGAGGTTGGACACAAGTCCCGTTATCCACTTACAAAAGAATTGATATCGGTGTAGGTGACGCTTACAAATTCGACACGCAAAATGATATGCGTCACAAATGGCAGCTGAAAAATTTAACCCGAAAAATTTTAGGAAGAAAATTATAACAAAAACAAATTTGCGTCACAAGTGGCAGATGTTGGGGAAAATTTTTATAATTCTGAAATATATTTCTTTAAAGAATCTAATTCAAACGGAAGAAAGCCGAATCATCTGCCACTTTTTGTTATAATTTTCTTTCTACAATTTTTCTGGTAAAATTTTTGTTGATAAAACTTTGTGGAAAACCATGAGACACATGTCGACTAGAATGTGAAACTCTATAACTTTGCATTTTAAACGAACTTTCTATCTGCCATATTTTCCGAGTTATAGGTACCATAGCTCAATAGCTTAAGACGCTCATAGCTCCGAAATTATAAGTTTTTATGAAAATTCCTACAAATTAGTTTCTTAGAATTACATCCTTGACATACCCTGAAAATTTCCAAATCCAGCCAAATCCACCGGTAAATTAAAAAGTTTCACCGTAACAAAGTGACAAAGGTCCAGTGCCGGACTGGCTCAAAAAAGCCCTTCGGGCGTTGTATGGAGAAATTTTTCAAAAGACCCTTCGTCGTCATTTATACATACAAAAATCAAAAGGCCCTTCGGGAATCGCCCGAACGCCCATAGGACCAGTCCGGCACTGCAAAGGTCGATAAAATTCGCCAATTTCAAAATGTATGAAAATCATGAACCGAAGCGATAGCGGAGGTTCGTGACGCTAGTCGACTCCCTAAGAAAAGAAAACAACCAACGGAAGACTAAGGAACCTATATATAGGCGAACATTTTAACTTTTCCATACTGAACCAAATCAAAAAAAAATTCATTTTCAAACGAAAGTGCTCGTCAATACGAGTTCAACGAGCTATAGATCATTAAAAACAGTGGTCTACATCCGGAGAAAACACCACTTGAAAACCACTTGAAATGAAGCATCTTCACACATTTTCAGCACATTCTCCATATTCGAGTTAATAGAAATGTTTCATGTGGATTTGATATACGTATCGAACCACTACATCTGTTTGCGAAAACTGCGCTCGCACTTTCGCTAAAACTTATATTAATTCAATCTTAACACTTTTTCATCGGCAAATCAATAAATTTTATTGAAGTTTTTTACTTAATTTCTGTAAATTTAATTAAAACGTTTTCATGCACATTTCCAAAAAACACACTTAAAACACACTTATATGAAAGCCATTATTTCATTCATAAGACAAAAATATGACAGCTACATTTCTATTATAATGATTGTGTAGTAGATCAGTGTTGCCGTGCTTCATATAAAATGTGCGCGAAATTATGAATTCGAAAAATTTGTTTGTTCGCAAAAATTTTTAGATCATTTTGGAATTTCAGGTTTCAGGTTTCAATGTGGAATTTGTTTTAGGGTTAGAATGTCCAACAAAATTGTGGAAAGCAGCCATCTTGAAAATTTTTTGTATTTATTGTATTTAGGCTTATATGGCACATACATAGTTGCAGTAAATTGGTAATCATAGAGTTTCACAACGAAAGCTTTACAAAAAAAATGCGTCACAAGTGGCAGATGCTGAGGAAACCCCTCATACGACAATAATCATCTGCCACTTTGTGACGCATTTTTTTGTAAAGCTTTCGTTGTAAAATCTCATCGGTAAACTTCTCGTTGGCATATTTTCTTGTTAAAATTTTCTTGGTAAAAATTGATTACGTTGAGGTGCAGAATGCGTCACCAAAACCGAAATCAAATGTTTTGGAAGTTTAATTTTTACTACACTAGCGTCACCTTTTCCTCTTTGAGGTTTTTGTGGAATGAATTTATTCATACGATTTTCCAAAGTTTGAAAAATAAAATATCTCGGCCAAATCTGCACTTTATGAGGCGTGTGACAAGGTTCTGAAAGAACAGGGTAAGACACCCACGAAGGCGGATGACACCGAAATCGATAAACGCTCAGTACAGATGGTGTGTGAAATCGACTTAAAGAAAATGTTTCTTAGGAAAATTCGGAATTTTGTTTTGGTTGTTCTTTTCATATAAACTTCGTAGCTAAGACTCACAGTAGTCTTAACCTGGTTCTTTCAGAACCTTGGCGTGTGATAGCTCGTTGAGCTCGTATAGACGCACAGATTACGAATAAAATATTATAAGGGTAGTAGAAGGGTAGTAGGAGGGGAAAAGTCAAAAAAGACGTTCCTGAGTCCTGCGGAATTTTTTTTTTCAAATTTTTTTGTGTGAACGGACTTACGTCCCGGCCCTTCACTAACGTAGGGCCATGATCCATTCAATTTATACCCGGAGCCTTTTCATCTATCCATCATCAGCAGACTAATTCCGAGTGCCCGTCACATCTGATTATTCTGTAAATTCTTTGAAATGGAAGATGTAAACACTAAAATTATCGGAACTTTGTTTCACGTTGAATATTGCACCTAGACTTTACAATAAACGGTGTGCGAGCAAATGTGCGTACTTGTACCGTTCGAATCGTTCGCCGTCTATTGTAATAGATAACTCTGAGGTGTAATTTTGCTATGATTCCTTATTGTCTTTTGAAAAGAGGATTGCAGTGATAGCTAATTCACTTTTGTCTTCTGTCTTGCATCAATATGTTGTTCGACGTGTGCACACACAGTTATGATGCAACAATTGTTGGGTTTCATTTGAAGTATAATTGACCTGTTATGCAACTAGTGAGTAAGTCGTTGATTCGTTGTATGCACATTGCTGATTGTGTGTAATAAAGTTTTACTGATTTTCGTTGCACTGGAGGTACAGCTTCAATTATATCGTGTGGTCAGATCGTTATATGGCTTACCATGTTCTCTCTCTATATGATTTGTCTATATTTCTATTTGCAGGCCCACGCAGCTGCATTTATGCCGAGCGTTGCAGAAATATACAAAATTATATTTTGTTTGCGAATGTTTTGCAATTTTTAAAAGGAATAAATTCAGGCTCGGATGTAAGACCTTAGATCTTGAGAATTTTCTTTGGTTTTTGAGGATTTTTTGAGGATGTTCTTCGATTTTGCGTTGGATTTTATAGTTTTCAAAAGACTTTCCGAGGAATCGGTTGACAGGTGATTTTCTAAATTTTTTTCTTCACGGGATAAATTGCGTTGAAACATCGAGTGAAAGAAAAAGCACAACATAAAATGCTACAAAATAGAGAAAATTGAGAATTTTATTACCAAAGTTATCGAGACGTAAAACTGATGACAAAGAAGTTGGAAGAAAATGGTGACATGGTGACTCATGTAAATGAGATGAACGAACTCTTTCAAAAATCGTTAGCTCTCGGTGAAGAATTGAAAGCAGAATTCATTCTCAGTGCGACTTTAATTAATTCGCTACCAGATAGTTACGATGCGCTAGCAACAGTGTTGGAATCTCGTGACACAGAACTTACTTCGGGTATTGTATGCTCAAAGTTGATCGATAAATACCAATGACGAAGAGAACGAACTACAACTGCTACGAGTGATGAAATATCATCGACCTACAAATTGATGTCTACTCCGCGATATTCGAAGGAAGAAGTCATATGTTTAGGACACTACAAACAAAGCTGTGAAGATTACAAGGAGTGGATGGAAAGAAAACAATCTAAAGGTGATAAAGCTAGATTGGTTAAAGAAGGCGGGAGTAGATTGGTGATGCTGATGGAAGACGATTATTTCACGGTTGACTATGCATTTTAACAAACAACAAAGTTATCTTTCATCTACGGCAACGACTATGGCAAAAGAAAAGAAAGGAAGAAAGGAAGAATACGAAGACCTAGAAGAAGGAGAATGAATTGAAGATTGAGGATTTTTTATTTGGAATTGATGTAAATCCCGGCAAAAACTCTTTCAGAGCAAAGTTGGACGCAGTCTACAGTCTATATGTGTGATAACTTCTAAAACAAGTGATATCGCTAGAGGTGACGTTGTCAGCGGCGTTACGCAAAATTGAATTTTACAGCCAATTAATTGAAATTAGCTGGCCTAGTTTTCCAAACCATTCGACAATCAATTTTTTCAGAAATAATTTTAACCAACAGAATTTGGACTGAAAAATTTTCAACAAAGAATTTACCAAAAAAATTCTGTGTCCGCATGTGGCAGATTTAAATTCATGTAGGTTTGTCCGTGAGCATCTGCCACTTTGCGACGCAGAATTTTTTTGGTAAATTTTTTTTTGAAAATTTTTCAGTCCAAATTCTGTTGGTTAAAATTATTTCTGAAATAGTAACTGTATATATGTCCATATGGCTATATACTAACTATATACAGGTTCATATAGCTATATAGTAACTATATACAAATTCATATAGCTATATACTAACTATATACAGGTTCATATAGCTATATAGTAACTATATACAGGTTCATATAGCTATATACTAACTATATACAGGTTCATATAGCTATATACTAACTATATACAGGTTCATATAGCTATATACTAACTATATACAGGTTCATATAGCTATATACTGTTAAACTGGAGTAAAATGGGAATAAAGATAAATGGAGAGTACCTGAGCAATCTCCGCTTCGCTGATGACATTGTACCGATAGCAGCGAATCTAGGTCAGGCTCAGCTTATGCTACAACAGTTAAGTGAAGAGGCAAGCAAAGTTGGCCTCAAGATGAACTTATCGAAAACCAAAGTCATGACCAACATCGGGGACGATAGAGAAATCAAAATTGGTGACACTGTCATTGAACGAGTCGACAGCTATGTATATCTAGGACATAAACTGAAGTTAGGTCTGGACAACCAAACTGCAGAAATAAGACGTAGGATTGGTCTTGCATGGGCAGCGTTCGGAAGACTCAGACTAATTTTCAAAAGCAAAATGAATAATAGTCTGAAACGCAAAGTTTTCGACACTTGTGTCCTTCCAGTGCTCACTTATGGAGCGGAAACGTTAACTTTAACGAAAGCATCCGAAGATAAATTGAGAGTGACACAAAGAGCCATGGAACGGAGTATGCTTGGAATAACACTCAGAGACAGAATGACGAATCAATGGATTCGACAACAAACCAGGGTCGTTGATGTCATGGAAAGAATAGCATCTCTGAAATGGAGCTGGGCGGGACATATTGCAAGAAGGACAGACGAACGTTGGACCAAAAAGATCATGAACTGGCGACCATATAAAAGACGAGCTATAAGTAGACCACCAGAGAGATGGACAAACGGGATTAAGAATATTGCAGGTACAAACTGGCAGCAAATGGCAATGGATCGTACGAAATGGAAAGAAGTTGGAGAGGCCTACATCCAGCAGTGGATAGAAACAGGCTGAAAAAGAAGAAGAAGAAGAAGATAGCTATATACTAACTATATACAGGTTCATATAGCTATATACTAACTATATACAGGTTCATATAGCTATATACTAACTATATACAGGTTCATATAGCTATATACTAACTATATACATGTTCATATAGCTATATACTAACTATATACATGTTCATATAGCTATATAGTAACGTATATAGGTCCATGAAGCCTAGGAAAATTTCATAAGTGTCAGAGCTGCTATGCTATTCTGAAGATAATTGTATGTAAAACTTCTTGGCTGAACAAATTTTACATCGGACAATATATCGGGCGAGCGCCAAAATTTTTTTCGGGCTGGCATTTTTTATCGAAATTATTTCGAGCTCGTTCGGGCGGGAATTAAAATTAGGTACGCCCGCACAGCTCTAATATTCAATTAAAAAATACACCGTCCCATTAGCATCTAAATTGGTAACTATTAGGTAAGCCTTATTTACCATAGAAATTAACGCCAATTCACCAGAAAACGGATATTTTTTTCTGATCATCAACAACATTTCAACTCATTTATTTCAGTAACTAGTTTTCAATGTCAACAGCATTACTAAGAAAATGTTTTGGGTCTCTCGATGGCTGGATCAAGGTAAATATATGGGCGGAGGTAGGTAAAGCCATTCAGGCGCGTGTGGCCTAGCACAATAGTTTGATGCTAATGACACCTTTTTTAAAATGGTTGACTATGATTTTTACTTGTGTTTCACAAAATGTTGGGCCAAGGTTTCTAAGCAATTTTGTGATTTTAAAGAAAGGGAGAGATGGCGTTTGTAGCGAACTTTCGTGCCACTGCACATCTGATTCGGTTATATATGGCATTACCTCCACCCATATATTTACCTTGGGCTGAGGTATACATAAAACGGCTGCTGCATATGAGGTACTGAGGTACACATAAATAGTTATTTATACAACTGAGGGATAAATGATTTTTTAGGCACTAGATGTGTAGACTCGAGACTGCAGGTCGAGTGTGACAATACACATCGTGTGCCTAAAAAATCATTTATAACCGAGTTGTATCCAACGTTTTTCGCAATACAGGCAACGGAAGGTCAATTTTTTTAAAAGTGTTTGTGGAGCTTTAGCTTAATGGGTAGCCTTAATGGGACTTGAAAAGTGTAAGTTACTGGGTCTGACTCAGAATTTCTCAGAGGTAGGATGCGAAGGATACGTTCTTTTTCAAAAATCCGAAAGATAATGGATTTGTACCATTAAATGGTAGACATAGTCACTTGTACTTTCTATTATTTTATTTTTTTAATTTAGTCAACAAATTAAATTTGCCGACCACCGAAGCGAAGCACCAGCATCAGCACCAGCACCAGTGTCAATATAAATACCACTGCGCAATCCTTTCATTTTCAGTCACCATTTTGCGACCGACCACTCAACTAGAATAAAATGAAAATTGTGACGGTTCTCATAGTTCTATGCTTCGATGCTATAACTTCACTGCCACTATTAGGTGAAGAGATTGATGCAATCGAACAATGGTGGAATGCCAATTATTTTATTAAATTTAATTCGCCCGGCGGAAAGGCTTTCTATATTAAGACCACCGATGGGACCATTTGTAATTAACGTTTTTGTGAGTTGTAATTTCTCAAGAATTAGTTTTTTGTTTTTTTTTTTTACTAGATCGTCAAAAGGGGAACATTACATTTGAAATGTTGCCGTTCATTAGTTTCGCTTCGATAAATTTTAAAATTTACGACATTTATTTCGAAAGTGATGACATCAGAGGGTCCTATCCCAGATTAGGTATTATGCTTGTCGTAGATAATATACTCATTTGCACACTGATCATTTAAGCGAAATTTTAGTGGAGAGTGAATTTGATTGCGAAAATAAAGATTCGTTGGTGCGTCCTCGCCTCTATTCTTTCGTTGGACCGAATAAGAAAGTGTACAAGGTCATTGTTAAAGATGGGAATGAACACCATGTTGAAGGTAAACGAAAAGCTTGATAAAAAAAACGTTTAGTAAAAATTGGCAATCTTTTCTGCACAGAACAATCGTCAGAGGCATTGGATCATTTTGAAATCAAAACGTTTGGCCCGTTCGAAAAATGGGAGCACACCTTCGTTTTTTCTGCGAATGGAGTACTGGCACTGGATCATTGTAAGAAATTAGAAAACAAATATCTGTCCCATAGCCAACACCATACTAAACTTTCAATTCAACTTTGAAGCGATATCACCCATCCCAGTGCTAGCGAATCGTTCAATTTTATTACCTGAATTGGAACCAAATTTCATAGAAACGAGTCACAATCAAACAGTAGTTAAATTCAACTCACCCAGTGGCAGAAAGTACTACATGAAAGACCTACAGAATATAAGTAAGAAAATCGCGAGGGGTAAACAACTAGACAAAATTGTGTCCTCCACAATTTAATTTTGTTTTATTTACCCTAAAATCAATTCTAATTATCCTAAATGTATTGTCATTTACACAGGCATTGACTCTCTTTTTCTTCCCTAATTTTTGCCTATTTTACCTCATTTTTGACCTTAATTGTCGACATTCGATCATTTACCGACTTATCTTATTAAATATTTGCGAAATCTTGTTCCTATTTAATGAAATAGGTAATTTATTGACCATCTAATTGCTCAACCAAAAATATTGCCAGTCCCACCATTTCCTCTAGTTATTTACTCCTCGGAAAATCGGAGAGTAGTTCTGATCACCACAAAACAAACCGAATAAATTTTCAGTTGCCATTCGCCATTATGATGAGGAAGAAACAGCATATATCACCTTCACGGAGCCTAACGGACGAATATACGACATTCATATAGACGAGAAGGATGGTCACGCATTCATAGGTATACATTTTGAAAATTAAATCGGGCAGAGTGTTTTTGATCAATTATTTGCATAACTACCGATAAAGAGTTGAAAAGTACAGTTTTCATGTGAAATTTGCTGAAGGCATTACATGCTGAAGGCACGAAAGAAGTGCTTTTAATATGAAAAGCGAGGTTTGCGATATAATTTGATATCTCATATTCAGTTGAATACCTTGACAGGGGTTTTATGTCAGCGTTATAGGAGATTAGATAGGAATGAGATAGCCAGTGTGCTGAGGGATTCTTCTGAAGAACAGAAGACCGAAATCGGACGCATTTTCGATTAGAATGTGCCCAGTAAGGTATTTAACCCTAGAAGCCAAAATCATGTACAAAGAATGAACGAGAAACGTGCACCACTGAAACTGCTGAATACAAATCCCGATGGAAGACGCAAACCAGGAAGACCAAGAGCGAGATGGAAAGATGCAATTGAGTCTGATCTAAAAGTACTAAGAGTGAGCGACTGGAGAACGTTGGCGCGGAATAGGTCCGATTGGAGAAGATTGCTGGAAGAGGTCAAAACCAATAGTAGGTTGTAGTGCCCGCCTAAGTAAGTAAGTAAGCCAAAATCACTTTCAAAAAAATTCTTCGAAACTTGTGTGGCTAGTGCGAGGTGATCAAAAACCGAAAACTTGCACTTTTCTTGCAGAAATTTCTCCAGGTACACGAGCCGTACAGGGTCGTGTGGGGTGTCATTAGAAAGGTAATTGCATGTACTTTCGGGGCAAATAGGGTCTTTTTGGGTTTAAAATTCATCCACACTGAGATTTGTGCAGTAGACGTTTTCAACCGAAAAAAGACTGAAAACTTACACTTTTCGTACAGAAATTTCTCGAGGTACACGAAACGTGCATGGTCGTATGGGGTAACATTAGAAAGGTAATTGCTTGTACTTTCAGGCCAAATAGCGTATTATTGGGGTTTGGAAGCATCTACGACGAATTATGAGAAGTTGAAAAGTTTAGGTGCTTATATTGAGTCGTAGATGCTACCAAACTTCCGTAAGCTCTACTTTCCCTGAAAGTATATGGAATTACCTTTCTAATGCACCTCAAACGACCATGCACGTTTCGTGTACCTCGTGAAATTTCTGTAAGAAAAGTGTTTTCAGTCTTTTTTCGGTTGCAATCTTCAACTGCATATATCTCCGTGTGGATGAATTTTAAGCCCAATAAGACCGTATTTGCCCCGGAAGAACATACAATTACCTTTCTAATGACACCCCACACGACCCTGTACGACTCGTGCAACTAGAGAAACTGTAAGAAAAGTGCGGTTTTTGATCACCTCCCACACTAGCCACACAAGCTTCGAAGAATTTTTTTGAAAGTTCTTTTGGCTCCTAGGTTTGAATACTTTACTGGGCACATATAAAAAATACCAATAGAAAATGCGTCCGATTTCGGTCTTCTGTTTTTCAGAGGAATCCCTCAATATGCGATACTTTATCACACGAGGACCACGAACTTTGCGGTTTTATAATAAGCGTATTATACACCCGAGTATATCGGGGATACAATACGCATGTTATAGTCGAGTAGTCGTGTTATAAACACTGAAGGTAATGCAAATCCGCAGTTACAAACGGATCCAAACTTTCTGGTGAATTTTAGCAATGAAAGTAAATGGATAGGTATGGCCAAACGTTCAAATTTGTTCTAGCCGGAGCACATACGGATTTGCATTACCTCAAACGAACTCATTTCTTGTGCAAATTTCCACTAGAAATGAGTTCGTTTGAGGTGGCGCCATGCAAATCCGTATGTGCTCCGACTTGTATGGACTGGCCATACCTACTTATTGCCGTCATGTTGCACACATATTGAATTCGTTTGTGTCAAGTCGTGGTGAATCGGAAGGATTTAGGGCCGTGTCACGTTGCACAAGTCTAAGTTAGACAACATACGAAAATGAATTCACCTGAAAGTTTGGATCCGTAATTTCTCTGATCTGCTGAGGTTCCTTTACCTTCAGAGTCTATATACTTTGCGTGTGAAAAACTATCGAAACAAAATACAAAATTTACTATTATTATCAGTGCCGAAAAGTGTGGATGAGAATTACGTTCGAAATGAACGTCTGTATTCATTTGTCGCACCTAATGGAATATTGTACCGAATCGATCACAAAAACGGAAGCGACAACGAAGTTCCTGTGTTAGGTAGACTATTCTCTTGCACCACTAAAATCGACTCAAATTTCAAGCAAAACAAAATCCGTGTTTCAGTGTCAAATTCAAGTGAATCTTCAAGTGATTTACAAATAACACTCACGCAACCGGGATCGGTTGTCTACATACGCGAGCATTTCACAAGGTTAAAATCTTTGGACGACGGTGAATTGACGGAATTGAGAGAACCGCCAGAACCTGACCACAACAAGCGTGTAAAGTACATCTTTTCGGACAACGGAAACAGACTGTTCGATCGAGGTTTGTTTAAACTTGCTTCGCTTGGTATGTGGGTGTACAAATATCAATTTTATTCAAATTTGAAGTGAATGAAATTGACTGGACGCCTCTGAATGAATTTCCTGCGTTACCAGTGGATGAAGTAACTAAGGATTTTGTAATGCACAATGATCCGACTTTAACATTGTACACACCCAGCGGAAAAAAATACCACATCTTCACGGCTAACCAAACCACGTGGATCGGTAATTCATATTTTGTATAATCAATTTCCAGGCAGACCCAAAGTTTAAAAGCATAGAGAAGGAGGGCAAATCGGATGCGCGCACACCACAGAGTTTGGTGAAAATAACACATTTTTACACTTTTGGTTGTGGTGAAGAGAATTCGCTCAATTTTATATGTATAAATTTTAGACTTACCTCAGAAAGTTTGCGTTGCAGAGACCAATAGTCACCACTTCCTATGTTTATATACTTTGATGCAGACCGATAATCAAGTCAATTATTTGTCATTTCACCTAAAGCGTCTTCATTTTTTTTTCTTCAAATGAATGACCGCTTTCTGCAATTTAATTTCAACTTTTTATAGCTGTCGAGAAAGGAGCGAAAGGAGTCAACCGTTCGCAGAGCTTATACATAACTTATTTGCAGGGTGACAGAAGAAAGACTAACATTCATTTTGTACCCGGAGCCGATCCTTATTTTGGTAACTCGTTACAATTTCAACTTAATTCTTGTTTTGAAACCACTTTTTTGTAGAGAAAGAAGACACAACGAATAGAGACGATGAGTTTTGGGACGTAGAATTTGAATTTATGTCATTTAGTACACCCGATCGAAAGATATATTCGATTTTTCTAGCAGAAGGCGATGGAATATATTTTATTAAACGTGGAGTCATTCCGTCGTGTTCCGATAGCTTAATATCTGATTGGCAAGTCAAAGAACCGGATGATGCACCTCAAGAAACCCCTTTATTCATCATGATTCGGAAAGGCGTACTTCAATTGTTGTATCGTTTTACATGGAATGGCGATGAATTGACCGAAGGTAAAATGAGTTTTATCGTTAGAAACTTACCAGAAACGCTAATATTCTGTTTTGTCGTTGTTATAGCTTCAATAGCATCACCATCACAGTGTGGCTTTCCGAAAACTTTGATTTCACTTGTTGGAAAATAAAATTTGAGTTCAATGGAATAAATGTGAAGTTGTTGTTTTTATCTTTTGTAAAATCGAAAGTTTACTTAGTTCAACGCACTGTCGCCTTTGACATCACTCAAATATAGGACTGAACCGATCAAAGTTGGCTATTCTTTTTCATACAAATTCCCGTGAAGTATCGCCAAAGTCAAATCGCCAAGAAAAAGTAAATCGTCAAAAAAAAAATCGCCAAAGTGTGAAGAACCACCAAGAAAAATCAATGAAAGTAAATTGATAGGTATGGCCAAACGTTCAAATTTGTTCTAGCCGGAGCACATACGGATTTGCATGGCGCCACCTCAAACGAACTCATTTCTAGTGGAAATTTGCACTAGAAATGAGTTCGTTTGAGGTGGCGCCATGCAAATCCGTATGTGCTACGACTTGTATGGACTGGCCATAGCTACTTATCTACTTTCATTGAGAAAAATCACCAAAGTGTGAAGAAACGCCAATTATTTGACTTTTTTCTTTTTGTCGTTTCTTCTCACGTTGGCGAATTTTCTTGGCGTTTCTTCACACTTTGGCGAATTTTTTTGGCGTTTCTTCACACCTTGTCGATTTTTTTTGGCGATTTAAAAAATTCTAAAAAAAGTGACGAATCGCCAAAATAAGTCGCCAAAGTGTGAAGAACCGCCAAGAAAAATCGCCAAAGTGTGAAGAAACGACAAAACGAAAAAAATCAGCTCATTGGCGTTTCTTCACACTTTGTCGATTTTTCTTGGCGATTCTGTTGTACCATTGCCAAGGTATGTATGTTAAGTACAGGCGAACTTTTTAGTGATTTTTGGAATTACAAAAAAATCGCAGCATAGAAACTGCCAAATAAAAATTTCGTTGGTTTGAATCCGCGAAAAAAATCGCCCATTCAAACTGCGAAAACAAATACACAAAATTTGCAGATAAAAATCGCAGAATTGAATCATAAAAAAACTTGCAGGTTTGAGTTGAGATCCAGCTTAACTCAATTCCTAACTTTCTTCTCGCCATAAAATCGTGTTGTTGGTTCCTAGGGAATTCATCCTTTTACGAAATGTAACGTGCAGGAGTTTAGTTCGTCCCTACAGAATTCATTTTGCGAAATGAATACCAATTTTCATTGTACATAAAAAGTGTTTTAACACGCGGTGTCGGTAACTTAGGAGTTATTTTTTTTCTCTCGCACCGTCTAATAATTAGTTCTTTTACAAAATAACACGCTAATAAAATTTCAGACAGAGAAATACTCCGCCTTAAATGGTGGACATGTATCTCATTTCTATTGGTAGTTTATTATTTTTTATCGGTAGTATTGAATTAAGTTATCGGTCGTTTATTACCATCCTTTTTATCTCCGTTTTTCAATTTTTTATCTATCGTTTATTGAGATCGCTTCCGAATGAACAGGTGCATCGCCCTCGTGTCTTAATTACACATCTAGAGTACTTCGCACTCAATGTAATAAATAACTATAATTATAGTAGCTCTTTTGAATTGTTTAGTGCAAACTAGAGTTACGCAGGTCATGTAAACAGAATTTTTTTAAGATGAAATAAATGAAATGAAATGAACTAAATTTCAACTAGTCGGATCTTACTAAAATAAAACTGCCGGTGTGTAGCGCGCGATCTCAGGATCCTGGCGCTAGTTTTATGCTGAGCTGCAGCATGATAATTTTCGAAATCTACGGACTTTAGATGCCTCTGTTGCATAATAGTTATTTATCTACCAAGGTAGGTATGAAGGTATTTTTTCGCAATAGATGTCGATTGTCGACCCGAGGCGAAGCCGAGGTCGACAAGACGTCGTGTTTTCTTGGCGTTTCTTCACACTTTGGCGATTTTTTTTGTCGTTTCTTCACAATTTGTCGATTTTTTTTTGGCGATTTAATAAATTCTCAGAAACTGACGAATCGCCAAGAAAAATTGCCAAAGTGTGAAGAAACGACAAAATGTGAAGAAACGCCAACATTTTTTTTTTGGTGATTCGACTTTGGCGATACTTCACGGGAATTTCATACAACGGCTATCAAATTTTTTAAAATTAGTCAACAGGTGTGTTTTTGGCCTTCTAATTGAGTGATGTCAAAGTCAGCTTCGGTGCTTGACAGTGCTTTGCTTAGTTGCGATTTTCGCCATGTTGATGTTCCGTATATACAATAATGTCAATTATCTCGGGATTTTAGAATTTTCTCAGTTAAATAGGAATGTTTACTAACGTTTAGAGATAGTTTCGGCGATAATTGGTTTTTTTACAATTCCAATTCCAATTTTACTGACAAAATTCTAAAAACCCGAAATCTGCACAAATAATCGAGATATTTACAAAACTTTCGCAAAACCTCTATACAAAAATTCAAATCTATTATAGAGTTGCTACCAGCGCTGCCATAAAACCGTAGAGTGTAACTCTATGCAAAAAACAACATTCATTACAAGGAAACTTTATCACAACCTATCGCTGGAAATGTAGGTTCTGGAATCTCTGGCTAGAAATTAAAAGAATATTTTTAAGGAGAACATCATGGCCCTACGTTAGTGAAGGGCAGTGACGCAGGTCCGTTTGCACTGAAAAATTTAACATTTTTTTCCCGTAGGACTGAGAAACATCATGCCCGCACGGGCGTGACGCAAGTCCACTACCAAAAATGTTTTAACAAAAATTTTTTGAGGGCGGCGGAGCATATTTACAGCAACTTTTTTACTTCTCCCCCTTAACTCCAACGACATTCAAACTAAAATATCTGGAATCTAGGAATCCATACGAGTTCAACGAGCTATCACACGTTACTGCAGCTTCAAAATTGGCCGAGTTATTGAACTTCGAAATATTGAAGTTTGTATGAAAATAAGCAAAATCTCGAATTTTCATATAATGAAAATCGCCTACGTTAGTTACTTAGTTCCTATGGAAAAGTGGATTCAGCAACTCCCAAACGTTTCTATAGATTTTCCTGAAATTTTGGTTATAGGCTAATAATGGCCCAAAAATAAGAATAGAATTTTCAAAAGTTGGAAAAAAATATATCTCTGAGGTGTAATTTTGCTGTGATTGCTTATTGTCTTTTGAAAAGAGGATTGCAGTGATAGATAATTCACTTTTGTCTTCTGTCTTGCATCAATATGTTGTTCGACGTGTGCACACACAGTTATGATGCAACAATTGTTGGGTTTCATTTGAAGTATAACTGGAGGTACAGCTTCAATTATATCGTATGGTCAGATCGCTTACCATGTTCTCTCCCTATATTTTTTGTCTATGGCATGTTCTTTTGTAACATTTTCGTGCATGGTATTTTTTCAATGCAAAATAAAGATATTTTAAACATTGGAAATGATTTAAAAACTGTTTCTAAATGATAAATAAAGATGAATCTTCATATTCAGACCAAAAAATAATAAAGTGTTATGAAAAATCTGCCAAGTACACCCAAATCAAGCGTCGTTCCGAACGTTTCTAAAGTGAGAAAAGTTGTATGCAGTCATCGACGGCAAAGGTGTTTTCTTATAGTTTCACAATAAAATTTTAACCATTACTTCATTTAAAAATAACAAGAAGGGCAAAACTTCATTTTAATCACGTTTTAAGTTAAATTTGATTGTGAAATAATTATAAAATAATTAAAAATGTCACCGTTCCGAACGTTTCATTAGTAAAAAAATCTAAAATGTCATACCGATAGGCAGAAAGTTTTCGAACCAAACGCTACTAAAGTTAAATTGGTTACATCAAATTGGTATCCAAATAGCACTTTGTGCGCTATTTTACATTGAAAACAAAAGATTAATGACGCCAAATACCGGTAGAAACCAAAAATCCGCTACAAATTTCTGTAAAATACCGGTAACAAAAAAAAATGTGCTACGAATGTATATTTTTAACACTAGTACTACTGTCCCTATGTGTGTTAGTACAAATTGTGAATTCTCACTGAGCGTGGAAACTGCCCTATATTTCAATTTGCTGGCAATTATGCAGAGCGTTGCAGAAATGTAAAAAATTATATTTTGTTTGCGCATCCGTTACAATCTCTAAGGGATAAACCTAGGCCCGTATCTAAGACCTTTTCTAAATCTTGAGAATTTTCCTTGACTTTCTTTCAAAGGACTTTCCGTCGAATTTCAGACAAACACAATGATTTTCTAGGTTATCCCCCCCGCGATTTTTACATGAAATTCGTCTTCACAATCAACTTTTTTAGGCCGTTGTAGGCCATTGTTTTGCCTGTGGTGAATATCAATGCTAAATTCCTCGTGTGTTTCGGCCTTACACTTGGTTGTGCATGCGAAGCAGTTTCCCAATTACCTTGAAAAAGCACAACATAAAGTGCTACAAAATAGGGCACATTGAAAATTATATTTAACGAAGTTACCGGAAATCATTAAGTCAATTTCTGTCAGCGCTGCTAAATTAACCAACTGCCAGTTAATTTAACTTAAATTTATCAGACAAGCATGAGTGATGGTACTCTAAATAGGGTACTAAAACTTGACATTGTGTCACACAACTCTAAAACACTGTAAAAATACTTTCAAGTAAAATAGAGTTCTTTCTGCAGCTGACCATTTTGATCATTTTTGCTTGATGTGCGTTGATCTGATCAAAAAATAAGTGTCGGAGCTACCATAGACCATCTTCAAGGCCGTTTGAAATGCCTCCCACGTTAAGAACTGCCAACCACGTAAAAAATAATGTCATTTGAACGAGAGATTTGGAACCGCCGCCTATTATTCGTTCTCTTTTTTACACAGGATTTTAAACTTAGTACTGAAATGGCAGCTCATTTTTGACATAAAAGTTTGTGTTAAATAAAACCAAACGAAACTAATGTGAGCTTACGTTTGAAAGTACCGTAACATATGCTTTGTTTCCTCTTACCAAAAAAAGTACTCCGTGTGAGAGACAAAATTGAATTTTTTCAATTTTTCTTTGTTTATTTGACAGTTTGCTCTCTCACGGCGCTCTAACGGCTCTCTCACGGCGTACTTTTTTTAAGTGGAATGGGCACTTTAAGATGATCTATAAATTTAACGGTCCTTAAATTTGACCGAATTTTACAATCGAGTTAAACTTTTCAGCTCCGTTAATGCTGACGGGAATCGGGCTATTGAAATATACCAAATTGATTGAACTTAAGGAAATATATCCGAAGAGATTTTCGTTAAATTTTCGGTAAATTTCCAGTAATTTCACTCCACAAAATCCGCAAGAGTAGGCTCTGCTACAAAACCAATCGGAAAATGACCAGAGGTAGTCGCGACAAGTTTTTAAGCAGATAGTGAAATCAAGTGAAGAAAGGATGTTCAGATCAATTCTTCCATAATTGTAATTATCATAAACGAATAAATTTTCGCATCGAACGTTCATTAAACTATCATTGATTATAATACCACTGCGTTCCCAAAAAAAGCGACCAGTTGACCGTTAAAAAATCTGTTCTGGTGCTTGGTTTTCAGTGCGTTGAATTTTGAATTCTAGAAACTATCATCACGTTATTGCATTAAATTGACTGTGAATGATTACATACAAGTATGAACTGAATGAAGTGATTCACCATTGGTGAATCACTCTACTCCTTCTTCCAATCGAATACGATTGATGGTAGTTTTGTGAGATGTGATACCTTTGATGCAGTAAACTTACAAATTCTGCAAAACAAACAAATTTTGGAAGTTGTAGTCGAAAGGACAACCAAGTAACTGTAGACATAGAGACTACATGCCAGGTGTGCTGTTTAGTTTTATCTGTTAACTACATACATGGTCAATAGAATTTTCTGTTAAAATTTTATCCTTCATTTCATCAAAGGTTGGATAAAAAATCACAAATTGCAATAAAACGACTGGGCGATACAAGATGGGGGAACACATTGAAGATTTACAATTCAATAAAGACAATAAATTCTTTCAAGGTGAAATAATCCATCGAAATTGAAATGAATATGGTGCTGAGTAAGTAATAAAATATTATTTGAAGCATCCCAGCGAAACAAGTTGATGTTCTGCATTTTAATTTTGTTGTTATTTCTGTCCAATATTTTTCTGAATTTATTTTTTCCCTTTACGAATTTTGTTCTTCTCGACATTTTTTTTCCATTCGTTCGGTTTATAAATGAAGAACTGAACAACAAAAGTTGTATTTTATATATGAGTTCGTCAACGGCAATTTAATGTGTTTTTACAATGTAAAAGAGTTATGTTAACTCTATACCCGGAATATAATATTCTTGTTCACAATCTGTTTTCGTTGAAAATCGATTATAAGTAAACTTATCACGTATGTGCTGCGTTACAAAACATCCATCCAATATTCCGTATACATCGTTTTTGGATATATGTGTTTTTGAGGAATGGAAAATAAAACAAAAACAAAAAAAAATGTTTTTGTGCAATTCGGTGACGGAATTGGACTGTTTCTTGCCTCTTTATAATACCGTAATGAATAAGATCCCACAAAAACCTCAAAAGAGGAAGAGATGACGCTGGTCCTGCAAATTAAACTTCCAAAACATTTGATATCAGTTTTGGTGACGCATTCTGCGTTTAAACGTAATCAATTTTAACCAAGAAAATTTTGACAAGGAAATGTGTCGACGAGAATTTTAGCGAAGAGATTTTATACCAGAAAAATTTTAGGAAGAAAATTATAATAAAAAAGTTTGCGTCAAAAAGTGGCAGATGATTCGGCTTTCTTCCGTTTGAATTCCATTCATTAAAGGAATATATTTCACAATTATAAAAATTTTCCTTCCTCAACATCTGCCACTTGTGACGCAAACTTTTTTATTATAATTTTCTTCCTAAAATTTTTCTCGTAAGATTTTTGTTGATAAAATTTTCGCGTACTTTGCTCATCAGCTGCCATTTGTGACGCATATCTTTTTGCGTGTAGAATCTGTAAGCGTCACCTACACCGATATCAGTTCTTTTGTAAGTGGATAACAGGACTTGCGGCACACCTCCACTGCAGGTGGTTTTGGGCGATATCAGCTCCTTTGTAAGTTGTGATTTTTTAGAATTGGGTCGAAGATAATAGACAATTATACTATGCAGTTTGAACGAAAACATTCTTCTTAGAAAACTGTATAACTTTCTCTTTGATCTCAAACTTCCAGCTTTCATTTGACGAAAATCGAAAAATTCACGAATATCGAAAATTTGACCAAAATCGAAAATTTGAGGCACTTAAAACGCTCATATCTCCAAAATAAGCGACTTTTTAGGTAAACCGTGAAACACGCATCGACTAGAATCTAAAACTCTATAAATTTGTCTTTTTTACGAAGTTTCCATCTGCTGTATTTTTTGAGTTATGGCTGACATAGCTCGAATTAAAACGCTCATAGCTCCCAAATAGACGACTTTTTAGGAAAATCATGAAACACGTGTCGAATGAAATCTGAAACTCTATAAATTTGTCTTTTAAACGAACTTTCTATCTGCCATATTTTCCGAGTTATAGGTTCCATAGCTCAATAGCTTAACACGCTCATAACTCCGAAATTATAAGCTTTTATAAAAATTCCTTCAAATTAGTTTCTTAGAATTACGTCCTTAACATACCCTGAAAATTTCAGCCAAATCCGCCGGTAAATTCAAAAGTTTCGGTTAACAGAGTGACAAAGTGAAAAAGTTTGGTAAAATTCATCAATTTCAAAATGTATGAAAATGAATTTCTTCATACAAATTTCTGCAAGTTTCCAAGTTTTGAAATTTAATATCTCGGCCAAATTTTAACCTTATGAGGCGTGTGATAGCTCGTTGAACTCGTATGGACGCCCAGATTACGAATAAAATACTTTGGGGGTAGTAGGAGCAAAGGGGGAAAAGTCAAAAAGTTCGTGTATATATATGTTCCTCAGTCCTGCGGAAAATTTTTTTTGTCAAATTTTTCAGTGTGAACGGACTTGCGTCACGGCCCTTCACTAACGTAGGGCCATGACAACGAAAACTTTACAAAAAAATTGCGTCACAAATTGACAGATGCTGAGGAAACTCCTCTTAAGAAAATAATGATCTAAAACTATCAGTATATCAAACCCACTCAAAAGATTTTTATTAACTCGAATATGGTGAAATGGTTGAAAATGTATGAAGATGCTTCAATTTCAAGATGAGTTTAGTTCCCGTTGGTTGTTCTTTTTTTTTAGTGAAGGAGGACTAGCGTCACGAACTCCGCTAACGCTACATTCATGATTATTAACGCGGAAAAAGAATGTAACTTTAGAGTACTAAAAAGTTTTCTATGCAATTCGGTGATGATATTTGTAACTTACGGCACCTGTGTGAAACGTCATGTGAACGTATTTTATTGCACTAGTGCGATAAATGATTTGATAGGCGATTTATCATACTAGTGCGATAAAAACCACATGTTACTGACGTCAAACTTCGATTTCCTTCTGTATTTAGTCAATTCTCTTCATTGCATGAAACGTTGTACGAATCAACAACACGAATCGTATGCTGATATCATATTGTCAACCCAAGGCAAAGCCTTCATACGATTCTCGTTGCATAAATAACTATACGAACGCCAGAACACAGCCAGTCAGTGTGTTGTGGTCGTTTTACAGTCATTTTACAGTCATTTTGTCCATTTCATTAAATGGTATAATGATTGAGTAGAACTACTTGCTCGGATTTATATATATACTGTAACATCATGTGCGTATCACGAGTAATCTTGTTTATATCTTAAGTGTTATTACATGATGAGTACATTAAGTTAGTACTTGTGAACGCCCACTGTTACGATTCTTGTTTTTCATTTCTTTTTTTTCTTTCAATTTTATTTATTCGGTTATGGTATGGAACGAAGCAAAAACAAAAAAAAAATAATTTCAAAAAAACTTATAATTATTAATACTTCCGAGTAGCTTATGTCGCACAAATGAATTGGTTTTTTTCCCCTCCGCAAAGCGGTTCGTATATTAAAATTCAAGATTATCAAATTTTTTCCCAGAAATTTTTAGATTTTTTATCAAAGTTTCTTAGATTTTATGTGTAGAGGAAACAACAACAAAAAAAAAAATCAACTCAGCCATTGTATGTAGGTTGAATATATGAACTTAATGTTTGAATTTATACAAACAATAATGTTCGACGGAATGTACGAAAAGAAGTTCATGCAAATGGAAGGCAAAAGGCGTTTTTAGAGCGATAGAAAACTGATCTAGCAGCCATCCGGCATCTCGGTTGAAAAAATTGAATAGATTTTCCGAGTGCTAATCATTGTTAAGCGTGGAGATAAACAACGAGATAAACAACGGCGTTGGAAGTATCAGCAGAGGGGAGAAAATGACTACTTTCTCGCCTGCTTTATGGGGAAAAATAGGCGAAAAAATAGTCATGTTCTAACCTCAGCTGAAACAAGCGCCTTCGTTTTGAAAATTAAATTTTCTCGGATGACTTGCAAATGAAATTTTCAACTTTCCTCTCCTCGGTGAACAAAAGCGACAATCCTATTTTCTCCCCAAGTACGAATTTTCTCACCGGAAGTGTCATCAGACATACAGTCAACAATTTTTCATGCCTTGGCCATAAATTACGATCCTTTTCTCGTAATTTAGGCCCTCAGCATGAAAAGTTGTATACGCATCTGTTGTGGACGGTTTATTTTAGGCACTTTCGCTTATCGCCCTCACTTCGTTCACAACTCGCGGAATTGCCTAAAATGTACTGTCCACAACAGATACGTAAACTATTCTTGTCTTGGACAAAAATTTCGGAATTTTTGCTCGTGGGGAAGAAAATAAGTTGAATAACAACGTTCAAATGCACGGTTATCATGTACATTAGTAACAAATGTGATGATGATTTTTCCCCGTTTTATGAGTGGAGGAGTTGAAGGTTGGTAAAAGATTAATTCCTCATTTTATTTTATCCAAGTTGATTGAAAATCTTGCTGCAAGTTTATAAGAAAAATGAGCCCGAAGAAAAAATCAAAAATCATTCGGTCTTACGTTCGAAGGTTTTTTTTAGAAGAACTTCTTTCTGACAAATTTTGTTGCCATTAAGGCAGAGTCATTGATATATTAATGTGATAAATGTGATAAAGATTGGATGCATCATCTTGTACTTCATTTGTTTACCACTTTTTTTGTTGTATAAGTCCACTCTACGCATAGGTCATCGCTTATTTCGTTCGTTGCTGTCGATAACAGATGATTATTATCCATAAATACTGACAAAATTGATGATGAACTGGTTCATATGGTGAGTTGAGAAACACGAAGTCATGGTGGATAACTCGCGAATTGTCTATACGACAATGTTTTAACCTCAATGTTGTCCAGACCATTTTCGGAGATTGGGTGTAGCATTCATACAATGGTTAATGGTTACGCTTATGTTTAAAATTTAAAAATTTAGCAACATTAACACACGCTGCTGAAATGAACCGATTTCAACAGCATGAGAAGATGTCATTTCAGATTCGGCATTTTTTTTTTCGTTGGTTGTATTAACTAGCAGATTCCATATACACTCCTTGGTCTGTCTCTCCATATACATATTAAACCCGTGAAGAAATAGTGACACCATAATAACAGAGACATTCAGCTAATCGTCATAAAAGAGGCGTCTCTGATACACATTTTTTCTCTTCAATAAAAGTCTCATTTCATTGCTATCACATATCGCATGCGGATGGCGAAATTTGATGTTATGCAGCACCATTGAACAGATTGAAATAATTTTTGTTTTTTTTTTGGTTTAAGAAATGAAATTGAAAACATTTCATTAAAGTCGGTGAATCGTTTCATGTTGTTGGTTGGTCGTTTTTTTCATCTGTATGGTTGATTAGCGTCATTTAACTTACAACAAAAACAAAAAGCAAGGAAAAAAGTTTGGTCCCCCTAATGACTAAATTTCGAGGCAAATTTGGCGTGATTTGGCTGTGGATGCTAGTCAACAGAAAAATGTGTACGGCACAACATTATGATCGATATCAACCAGTCGCATACGGATATTCATCTGTTATCCACAAAAATAATTACAAGCTGGGTTAATGGTCATTTATAAAGTAAAATGCATGTTAAAAAATTGAAGTACTAGATTTGAAATCTACCGATCAAAAATTACATTGATCGATGGAAGTAATAGACCCGATAATAATACTGGTCACATGTTTGCTGTCTGTAACAGGTTATTGCACCAAAATTGTTAACCACCACCTCTTTCTGAGGCACTCACTGTCTTTCAAATGTAGAACCTTTTTTTACGCATTTTTATCAGAGTTTTTGTTCATTGTTGGATATATGTCATTCTTGAGGTAAGTAGAACCCAGTTCCTCACAATTCATCTTTCCTAATTTGATTTGTTCGTTTAGAGACCACAATAACAACCTTTTACGACCAATAATAAGTACAGTCTGCACCGCCGTTCTAACGCGATTTACGAACCACGCCTCGAAGTATGTAAATAATCTCTGAGATAAATTAGGTTTTTCACTGATATCTCGCCTAAATGTAGGCTAGACAGAAAATAGACGTATTTGTGTTACGTCAAATAAGTCATTCATTGTGTACATCGTACCAGTCACCAAAAACACTACAACTACTCAAATTTTGAAGCTTGAGCGAACCCTAGGACGTTACCAATTCGATTTTTTAGTTAGATAAATTCCATGTAGGGAATCGAACCCGGATACTATTGGTGTAAGACTAGTACGTAACCACTGAGTCATTCCGTCTATGAACTTTTGAGTCCTCGAAATCTTAGTAGTCAGAAGTAGATATACCAGTTTTCCGCAACCAAGCTGGTAAAAGCGACTTTTGTTCCATAGTTTTCCATGCCCAATCATATGAGATAAAGAAATAATTTATAAAACAAAGAACTGGACTAACATTGGGCCTGATTTTTTTTCAATTTTGAAAAATCTCCAATCAAATTCTCGACGAAACAAAATTTGTCTTCAGAAAATTATGTCCTCGCTTCAACTACTCCGCCCAACTTATACCAAATTTTACCGGAATCAACTTCAAACGTTTGATGGTGCAATTCCGAAAATTTGATCTTAGTTGATTGGATGCAAAGTTCAAAGAAAAATGCGCAACCTCAGCAACGAGGACGACGACGGATTTATTATTTACTCATTCTGTTATACCAAAACAGTCGCAATGCAAACAATTTTTCCGAGGTACTTGCGCTCATAAAAGTAATCTTTAAGGCCATTAAAGTCTGATGAATGCAAAGTTCGTGTGCATTCAATTGAAGTATTAATTTGTGTAGCATGTTGATCGGAAGACTCATACGACCAGATTGTTCTATTCAGACGCAAAACTTTATTATTTTTTATAAAATTAAATTATTTTTTCAAGCTGAATCCGCAGATTATCTTCTCGCTCGTATTATATTTTCGTTTGTTTGTTGTGTACGAATGCGCCATGGGTCACCAATAGTGCAAATTCATTTGCACAATTGCATGAGTAACAAATGAATTCTTGTTTTATATGTGGTGCTCGATGTGAGTATTATATTGCGGTTTTCCATGTTCTTCTTTGTGAACATGAACGAATATTCAGCCTACGACATACAGTCATGTTGATGCACATTATATGGTGCATTATTCATGTATTCAATAATAAAGAATTTTTTTAGGAAATGTTTCTGAGTCATCGATGCTTCTGGAATAAATGGGATTCAAAGCAGTGCGTCTGCAATGGGAATGGTTTAATAATTGAAAGTTAATTGATGAAAATCTTTACGCATCAACAAAAGGACAATCGTCCTACAATTGTCTCCAGTTTTGTTTTCCGATTTGTCATTCGAATCATTTTGATTCTGATTCTGATTGAAATGAGTCGGTTTACTAAGCAAATTTCAACGAAATCTTTTACTTCATTAGTTTAAACATGTGTTTTACGACTATAGATCATCTTCAAGATACGGTACTTTCAGACGTAACCTCACTTAAGTTTCGTTAAATGTTTCGTTCATTCATTCATTTGTATGAGATTTTTTTAACGTGGATGGCATTTCTTGACGTGGATGGCATTTCAAACGACCTTGGAGATGATCTATAAAAGGGGGCGAGAAGATCACTACATCTTCATCACAGCGATAATCATCACGATAAGAGAATTATTTGTATAAAAGCGACGTTTTAAAAACATGTAAAACTCAAAATAGACGAGGCAACGAAAACGTGTTTATACCAAAATTTGCATTGTTCTGTTACAGACGGCTGTCATCTGTTATCAACAACGACAGCAAGAATAAACGACAAGCTCTGACTGATGAGGTCTTATATAGCAAAAAGCATGTTCAAAATAAATGAAGTAAAAGATTTCTGAAATCATCTCTGTAAATCTTCGATCAAATGAAGTTATAGTTTGTATAGTAAAACTGATAATGTGCTTGCCGTCTGTGACAGGTTAACGAAACTGTAACAAAGGGAATTTTGATCGAAACACAATGACCATTCGGTGAGAATGAATTCCTGAAAACTTTACTTCTTCCAACCTTTCGTCAATGTATTTCTTTTGATCATAAAATCTTCTTGAAATGATTGGCACTGTCAGGGACATTTTCGCAATTTTCCGACGATTTACAATTCTGTTGCTGGCCCCTCCCAATTTGATAATCATTGTATGATTAGATTGTATTATATGAAACTAATGGCAACAAAAACCATAAGAACTCCTCAATCTTTTAATACTTTCAAACGAGGCAGTTGAACAATGGTAACAGAGTAACCGAATTCGATTTTGGATCTCTTACGAGTGACGAAAATCACCAAATCACATTGCAATTCTAACTTCACACCACTACAAGCCCCTGTTCAAATGACGCTGAAGAGCAGTAGCATCAAGCACGTTCTTAATCGCCTTTACTCTGTAACATCAATTGTGCTTGTTCCTAAATGTTTATTTCGTATTGTCATAATGAATTCCAAACGAAATCTCCATTTTTCGATAAAAGATTCCTTATCAATTCATCGGCATTTACGCTTTATGAAGTATATGTAGTTGGTCCATCATTGCTTTCTTGTGCTTGTGCTTCTGACAGTCTCCCGGAAAGGTCGTAAGAAATCATTTTTTATAGATGTGGTAATTGAAGTGATTGATTCCGTGGGAAATAGTCTGCACCATAGAGTACTAAATGGAAATGACAATGGACAACCAGGGCAGATATTAGTAAATTCCTTGGACAATGAATTTTCGAAAAGACAATCCTCTGAGAATTTTCAAGGATTTTCCTATCATTTTCCAAACATTACTGATTCTTGATGGATTTGCATGCGATATTTTTCACTTTTCAAGGATTTTCTTCTTTTGTTTTGATTTTCTTAAGCCTTTTAAAGAACTTTCTAGAGTATGGATTCGAGGATTTTCTATTGTAAAATTTTGACGGGTTTTTTAAGAGTGAATTCGCAAAAACTTCGAACAGTCGGGATTCAAGCCTACGGCGATTCCAACGAGCTATAGCTCAAACGAATCGTCGTTCCATTCTAAGAATTTCGTGGAACAACTTTTTTCTCGAATTTTTTTTTTTTTTGGTTGACGGTTTTGGGTCCTTGGGTGACATGGCCCTTAGAAAAATTTTCTCCTGAGTTGTCGCGAAAATCGTTTGTTATCAATAGCTCCAACATGCGAGATGTGAATAAAGTCAAATTGTGTACGTTTATGAAGGTCGATGAGGGGAATATTGTTGACCAACAAACGCCGATGTCCGGCCCATCCAGCCGCCGCAA
Organism: Bradysia coprophila; assembly: GCF_014529535.1. Taxonomy (NCBI): domain Eukaryota; kingdom Metazoa; phylum Arthropoda; class Insecta; order Diptera; family Sciaridae; genus Bradysia; species Bradysia coprophila. The sequence continues at coordinate 4,769,442 of NW_023503493.1, read as the reverse complement.
CAAGTAGCAGGAAGCTCTAACCTGAAGAATTGTAACTTACTTCAGGCCCTATCCATTGACACCCCACACGAGCATACCCACCGTCACAAATAGAAATGGAGTTGATTTTTCACAATGTATCTCAACCCATCAAATTCTGGAAAATGGTCGAACTTTGACATTCTCCAAATAACGTTTTTTCGAGCGACTTCATCAAAATTGTATTCTTTATAGTTTTACTAGATGATAAATAGTAAAAACAACGTGATAGAGCCAGAAGATGTGTCCTTATTTACATCTTGCATGTTGGAGCTGTTGATAAAAAACGATTTTTGCGACAGCTCCGGAAAAACGTTTTCTAACGGCCATGTCATCCCAACAAAAATTTTCGAGAAAAAAGTTGTTTCACGAAATTCTCAGAATGGAACGACGATTCGTTTGAGCTAAAGCCAGATTCTATATAAGCTGTTCAAAGTTTTGGCGAATTGACTCTTAAGGATTTTCTTCTGACTGACCGAGGATATCACTCAGCACCAATTGCCTCTCAGGGTCCAATGTGCTAATCGGTCACAAATAAAACAATGACAATTTGTTTTTAAATATTTTTTTTATTTTTAAATAATTGTTTCCTCATTGATTAAACAAACTGAATATAAATAAAATAAACTAAAATCCTTAAATCACTTAAATAATTAAAAAATGTTTTTTTTTATATAATTTTTTCCGTGTATTTTATGTATAAAAAAGACGTATCAAATCCTGATTGTTGGTTGTTGTTGTTTTAAATAAATTGTTTTTTGTTAAATTATTGTGTAGAAAGATTGTGTTGGAGTTTCTGAATGTAGTACACACAAAAATGATCCAGAGAATGTGTTTCATTGCAGGACAAAAAATCTTTGATGTAATTCGATTTTTAAACTTAATTTTTTTGTGGATTTTTGAATATAATTTAAAAGTTTCGAGATTGTCTATCGGTTTGGTTGGTTTTTTGATTTTTAGTTGCTAAGAATGTGAAAAAATAATAAAATTAAATGAAAAATCAACGCCAAATTGTATGGATGTGTGTGTGTTTTTAAGGTGTTTGTAATGTTCTTTGATGCATAAATAAAATAAAATAAGTTAAGCATTTCGTTTGTTTCAATCAATTTTTTTACCACAAATTCAAATATCATTTTTTTAAAAACTTTTTTACTTTTTAAATAAATTTTTCTGTTTTACAATATATATAATGCGTGTACAGATATTACAATAAGGTAAATAGAAATTATTAATATAATAATAAGTTTTCTTCTTCTTCTCTCTTCCTTCTCACACTGTCTTTCTCTACAATATTATCTTTCTGAAACAAACAAAAAATATAAATAATAAAAAAATGATAAAAAATATTCATAAACTGAAATAAAATGCGACAATGCGATATTCATTTTGATTAAATAATTTATTTGGGAGAGGTTATGTTCACATTGTTTAATTTTTAATGTTTTACTTCTTCTTCGTCTTCTTCATTCTTTCTTTCTTCCTTTCTCGCTTTGACTATTTATGTTTCTCTGTGTTTTATAATAAATGTTCCTCCTTACAATTTTAATATATATTTAGACATAATTTAAGTTGCGGTTAAATTAAAAAATGATTTTTTTTTGTTTTGTTTTGTATAAATTAATAAGAGATAAAAACTAATAAAATTATTTAAAAAAAAGGAAGAGAAATTATGATCGAAAATCGATATGAGCTGTAGTGAATTGTGAATGGTTGTGTGGTTTTGTTATTCTGTTCTTTAGATTAGTATAGCGTTTGTGTGTAATAAATAAAAGAAGTAAATAATTTAAATTAAATTTTTTATCGCTTTCTCTAAAAATTAATATTTTGGGTTTTGTTACTCATCAGGTTGCGCCAAAAAAAAATCTCTCTCTTTCTTTCGTGCCTTTTATATCAAAAACAATTTTTTTTGTCAATTTCCAAAAAAAATCGCTGAATCACACCCTGCTATAATGCTAAAAAATATATTTTTCTCTTTCGTCTAAGAAATTAAATCTTTTTTTTTCCTCGAATTTCTTTTTTTTTTCATAAAACTTTTCTTTAAAAAAAATAATTTTTTTTTGTTATTTTTTCCCACCTCATTTACGCGTTTTGTTTTATGTTTTGGAAGACAATTTTTTTTATAAAATTGCAATTATATTTGTATCGATGTACAGGTTGGTTTCTTTTCACTTTAAATTTTTAATTCTTTCTGTTCTCGAAATTTTATATTTTTTTCTTCTTAAATTATTATCAAAAGTATGCCAATATGACTGCGCTTTTTTCTTCTATATTTTTTAAAATAAATATTTCTTTTTCTCTCGCCCTCTTTTTATATCATTAAAAATGTACACAATATTCATTATATCAATGTGGTTTCTATGTTTCTCTTTTTTCTTTAAATTACTTTCATTCTTTCTTCAAATCTATTTTTCTTTTCAAACTTATATTTAAGAAAACAAAAATTGTCTCTGTGTCTGTGTGTTACATTTCCATTGTGAGTTTTAATTAAAAGTGTCTTTTACTGTGCTTAAATATTTTAAAATCAAAAAAATTATAATTTTATAAAAACAAAATATTTAAAATCAAAAAATTATAAATTACTATACATAACACATAAAATTGCAAAAAATGGCCCCTTGGATTATCTCTTGTTGGTTTGTTATTTGTTTTAGATTCTAAATTAAATTAAAGAAAAAAAAATGGAGAAGAGAAATAATAAATTAAAAAAACAAAAATGTTTTGCATGAAAAAAGTGCCAATATGTGTGAGTGTGTGAGTGCAGTGCGTGGGTGTTTGTGTATTTTATATTATGTCGTGTCGTTGTAAAAAAAACTTTTAAAAATTAAAAAAATAAATTTTTTGCGAAAATTAAAAATTTTTAAGAAAAAAGTCGGAAAAACCTGGAATTAAAGTCGGAGCATTATAATTTGATCGACTCTACTCATTTAATTCATTTTTAAATAATTGTAGTTTTCGAAGAAATCATTTCGAAAACATTACAGTATAAAAGCTTAGAAGCGTGCATTGAAGGGATTACCCGCAGGTATACCGCGAGTAAACAGCTCTAATGCGCATGTGTAAGCTTTTATACTGGAATGTTTTCGAAATGATTTCTTCAAAAACTACAATTATTTAAAAATGAATAGAATCGATCAAATTATAATGCTTCGACCTTACTTTGAATATCCAGAATTATTTAAGAAATGCATTGATTTGATTTGGAGAGCTCCATGACATTGATTCGTCCCACCACTAATCACGATTCGAAAATGTTTGTGCAAAATTAAAAGACAAAGTAAAAACAAAAAATTCTTTCGGAATATTATTTCTCTTAGACAAAATGTTATTTAAACACAGCCGAGCGCTTTTTTCTTCTATTTATTTTCTTCTTTCGTTAAATTTATTATTATCATTATCGTTGAATCAGCAAACACTGTTTCTAGCTCGTTTTTTTAGGTTAAAAAAAAAATTCAAAAGAAAAAATCACGAACTTCACATTGAGGACTTATATTAAAATCGAGAAGTGACTCAAATTTGGTAAAATTGAAAATTGAAATTTCTCTTAAATTGTGAGACAATAATTTCCGTTACGTTGAACGTTTTCGGATAGATTAAGTAGATGAATAAGGTAATCTTAGACGTCAATTGGACATCCGACGAATAGAAAGACATTTTGCATAATGAACGTTCACTGAAACGATTACTATAGTTTATCGTCAAGTTACGGTACTATCAGACATAACCTCACTAAAGTTTCATTAAATGTTTCGTTCACTCGTTCATTCATTAATATGAACAATTATTTTAACGTTAATGACATTTCAAATGTCCTTGAAGATGATTTATAATCCAAGTCAATCAACTTTGAATAATGCGATCAGTTTAACCGGTGAACCAATTTCTACGATTGTAACTTACCTGAAACCTTACCTTTAGAGACGTGGAATCGATATAATTGCGAAGCGTTCTACGAGTCAGCAGAAGTCACATTTCACTCGATTTTGTATGACCGGGGAAACACAAACTTTTGGGCTATGTAAAGAACAAACAGTATCGGATTGTCGATTATGACCTCGTAATCTTTGTGTATTTCATTAAGAAATACCTTTTCCTTGAGTTCACATTCCACAAAATCTTTTCGTTTGGTTTTTGTTTTTTTAAATGATTTTTTTTCTTTCGTTAAGTTCGTTAAGTTCACCATGATTTTGTCTCTCTCGTCGGATTTACACAAAAAAAATAATTAAATTTGTTTCTTCTTCTCTTTGTTGGTTTCTTTCATTTTAAACTAAAATCTAATGGAAGAAGTTAAATTCATTTTTTAGTTTTCGTTCTAATATTTGCAATGAAATTAAATTTTTTGTTTTCTTTTCCTTGTTTTGTATGTACAAAATTATAAAATAAAAAAATTAGAAAAATAGGGAAGAACGTGGAAATTATAATGAAAAAGAAAATTTTTTCTCTCTCTCTCTTTCTTCTTCAAAGGAGCACCTCATAAGTGAAATAAATCATAAAAAAATTAAAATAAAAAAAAACTTCTGTAAAAAAGGGTTAAATCGTATATAAATCGTTAAGTATAAATAATATTTGTTTTCATATAAATTATAGTTTTACATTTTGTTGTTGCTTTTCCTTCCACACACATACAAATCATTAATAATTCATGTTCGTTCTTTCTTTACGCTTAGTGTTCAATCCATTAATTTAAGGCACTAATATGGTGACCAAAACACGAGTTCAATATATAAATTAAATACCGTAATATAAGAGAAGAAAAAAATAATTAAATTTTTTTTATTAATTAAATGATACAAATTACGAATAATACATAAATTAAGAAAAAAAGACATGTACAACACGCGTGTAGATTTTCATTTTTTTTTGTTTTTGCACTAATTGAATGCTCGAAATGTACGTTTTTCGCTTGAAAAAGAAGAGAAGGAAGGGAGGGAGACAAAAAAAAACGTCGGAAGATTTTCTTTTTCTTCTCTCTCTTTATTTATCGACTTTCTTCGACTTCTTCTTCCTCTTCGTCTTCTCTTTCTCTTCGCCTTCTCTTTCTCTTCGCCTTCTTCTTTCTCTTCGTCTTCCTCTACTTTTGTTTCATTGACAGAATAAATAGTTCAATCAGGACGCTGTGAAAACATTTTCGTGAGTTCTCGCAAAAAAAATGGAAGTTCAAAAAATACCTAAATTTATCCAAAAATTGGTGAGAATTCAAAAAATTCGTGAAAACCCCAAAAGTTACGCGAAAATTCTTTTAAAGATTACAAAAAGTTACGTTTAAATTCGTAAAAATGTGATTTTTCTCTCGAATTTTCACAAGTTTTGGATTTTCTACGAGTTTCCGTCGAACTTTTGGGATTGCTTTTTTTTAATTTTCACAATTTTTTACGAAGCTCTCAAATTGTTACAAATTCAAAAAAATTCGTCAAATTGTAAAAAAAACCCAAAATTTACGCAGATATTCGAAAAATGGGCGAGAATTCGAATCATTTTGTTTAAATTTTTAAAAAAGTACCGCGGAAATTCGTAAAATTCCAAAATTTCGTAAAAACTCTTCGAATTTTGTCAAATTTTTGGAATTTTTATTTTTACAATTTTTTTTACGAATTTTGGGTAATTTTGAAGGTTTTTTACGAGAACTTCCAAGAACTTTCACAACGTCATAAAACAAGTGTTGAAATTCGTAAAAATTTCGTTAAAAAAATCGTGGAAATTTGAAAAAATTGGCGGGAATCTGTAAAAATTCCCTAACATTCACTAAAACATTTGCACCACTATAAGCCCTGCAAACAAAAAGGAAAAATTGTTCGTTCCCATTTTTTTGTATCGAATTGAGAACATAAACACGTTCCATTGCAGAGAGTCGAAGAAGGACCGAATAAAACGTGATATTTCGACCACAATTTAAGGAATAAGAAAAAAATAGAATTAAAAAAAAAACGAAAAAATTACTTCATTGAGATCAAAAATATCCGTACATTTTCAACACTGTGGATCTTTATTCATTTTTCATTCTCTCTCTTTCGTCCGTTTAACAATTAGCGTTTTTTCAATAAATAATAATTTATAATTCTTCTTCTTCTTCTTCTTCATGATTGACAGAAAATGATTGATTTTATTTGAAATCAATTTGTTCCTCTCCTCTCTCTCTCATTTTCACCGATTTTCTTTTCATCATCATCTGTTCAATCATTTGTTTGTTTTTAAATACAAGAAATAAATAAATTTGATTCTCAGTTTAGATTTTAAACACAAAAAATTTCATCGTAAATCGTAAAAAAATAATAATTAATAAAATTAACATAAGCCGAATCCAAGTTAAACGGGGAGTTTTGTTTAAGGTGTAACGGAGCGGGGATGATTATTTTGAATATTTTTTGTAATAATGGAAAAGAATGAAAGAGCCGCGTGCGCACAACGAATTTTTCTGTTTTTTTTTTTCTTTCTTGCGTCTCTCGCTGCATCTTTACAATCCCAAATGCTTAAACGCCTCTAACGACGAGCTCAGCTGATTGAATATCGGTAAGCGTGCATCATCGCCCGGCGGTGGCGTTGCAATCGGCGACAAATTGATTGGACTCGCCGGTGGACTGTGTTGCGACGATGGAAACGTGAACCCTTGCGAAAATGTTGGACTAGTTTGATCGGGGAAGAAGCTGGCCATCGAATTGGTCGGACTGAGCGACAGCGAACCGGTCGGTGATGCTCGGTCCGAACCGGTCGACATACTGATTGGTGGACTCAGTGGTATTGGTTGGCCGGCTGCGATGGCTGCACGGACGACGGCAGCATGAACGGCACGGTTGTGGTTGCGTGCCTCTTCGGCATTGTGTACGAAATGGCATCGGGGACCGTATGGACAGAAGCCGACGCTGTGAAATGTGCGACATAGTTCGGTTTTGTACTTGGGATGACGTTGCAGGTTACGGAGTTCGTTGATGCCGTGAGCGAATTGACATTTTTCACCATATTTACAAGCACCGGCCTCTTCGAACGGACGACACAGTTCTGTTTTATATCTGGAAACGGAGAAAATGGTACAATGGTTACGATTGGTTTTGTGGACGACAATGGACCGAAGGTCGACGAATCTGTTCGGTTGTTATTTCACTCTAGCACAATCCAGGCACACAGGTTTCTCTTACAAATTTCAATTACAATAGATTCAATGCTAATGGCAACTTAGAGCCGAGTTAGAGCTCTACCCTCAAGTGAATTTATTCGAAAGCTTAGTTGGATGGGGTAATGAATAAGCTAAATTTTTTTCTGTAATTTTATGCAGTTTTATCACTCTCTCAAGCAACAAATTTTGATTTTTTGTTTCTTCTTGTTATTTACATGAAAAAAATCAACATTTCGACCCTTCCTATCATTGGAATATGTGACCCGTATGACCCTTTCCATCATTGGAATGTATGTCCCGTGTGACCCTAACAACAAAAGATTTTTTTCCCACAATTGATGGGACTGCACTTACCGTGAGGTATTCGCTTGTGGCAATGGTTCCGATTGTGTCCGTTCCAACTTTCGATGTCCTTGTCCCAGATTTTCAATCAATGAATTCACAAATGACACAACATTGCCCTGTGGATGTGATGCAGCTCGCGACAGTGCACTGTGTAACATAAACTTCTGTTGATTGTGTTGTTGTTGAGCAACAATAGCCGCTGCGGCTGCATTAATTCGCTGTGTCATCAAATTGTTGTTATTCGACGATTGGCAGAGATTGGCTGGCACGGATGATTGTGTTGTGCCATTGTATAGATTATTGTTATTTAATAAATTATTGTTGGCATTTGATGTTGTGTTTAGATTGTTGTTTGTGAACGATTGCATTGCTGAGTTTGTGATTCCAGTATGGGATAATGATCGGCTGGCTGCTTGCTGTAAAACGAGATGGAATCAAAATTAATAAAAAAAATTTAATCTCGCAAGTTTTCAGTGTTTTTTCTTCTCTTCTTGATTTTATTTTTAACTTCTTATATATTACACTTCTTTAGCTGACATTGTGGGAAGGTTATCTCGTTTAACACAAATAATTTTTTTTTTAAATATTTTGGAGTTTAATTGAGTGACACGACAAGCAGCTAAATATGTGTGTTATCAGTTGAAGTGACTAAAATTTATATTCAGTTTGGAAGAGAATGTTACACAGCGATAACCCGGACCGATTGCTTACAATAATTGTACACATGATTGGTGTTCGTCGTCTCATTGGATGTAAGACGGAAAAGGAAAGAATTCTTGGAGTGAGTCTGGGAGGTATGCAAATTTGTACATAGAATCGACATAAAAGGCGAAAGTGCTGAGTATGCAATAGTTATTCTAGCAACAAGAATCGTATCAAGGTATGTTACGTTATCCACCCGAGGCGAAGCCAAGGTTGACAATACACCGTGTGCGATAATATACCAGCATATGTTTCTGTGACGGAATGAACTCTTTCTATGCCAAAACATAGATCTATATATTATGTTACACAAGCAATATTGCCTTGGTCACTGTTGCAATCGTGCAAGACTTATTGTGAAATGCAAATGTTAGCGACAACAGACTATCGTTAAAATTTGTCACTTCTCGAGGTGCGGGAAAACAAGAAAAGTAGGAAAATATGAAGTTTTCTTGTTTTTCCGCCAAGGGCGAAGGGAAACAGGCAAATACGCCGACCGAGACCCAACACAACAAAAAATTCTGAGTTTTACGTTGTTCACCTCTGTTTTGAGTGCCCATTTAACTTTCTAGCGCCAAAACGTTGTCGCAACTCAACGGAAAGTGCTCCGAAAAGCGACAGAAGTTTGGAGTCAAGTTCCTGGAAGAGTGTTTTTGTTTATGGATTTGCTTTGCCTGTTTTTCACTAGATTTTCAAGCAAATCTCTGGATGTATTCGCTCAGAAATTGGAAGCTATACATCAACAGAAAGGTATTTTCAACACAAATCCAAATATCTAAATTTTCGGAAAATCGATTTGGTCGATCAACTACTACTAAATGTGAGAAGGCTGGCATATCTCCGAATGTTTTCGCTCGAAAACATATGTGATATGTCAAATGAAAGATATTGCCGAGACGAAACAAAATCTTTAATTTTTAAGAAAATGGGGTTTGTACAACCAAGGCTGTAAACTAAAAGCTAAATAGCCTCAATACAAACAACACACACTCTACGGATAATAGCGGCAGAGTCGAAATTTTGCTTGATTTTTGCAAGTGGTTCCAGGTGGTTCCGGGTGGTTCCCGTGGTCCAATCGAAAAGTGATGTATGGAAGGTGCCACTTATATTTGATAATGAACAAGTCGTCCATACATCATTTTGTCCAAAAACTTCAAATTTAGCCGATATAATTTTGGGTCATTTTGACTCTGCCGCTATTATCCGTAGAGTGTGTGTTGTTTGTATTGAGGCTATTTACTAAAAGCTATCGATAAAACAAGCAAAACTGAAAATTTTCCTCTATTTTTCTTGTTTTCCCGCACCTTCCTCAGACAATTGCAAAAAGTGACTAATCATCGATGCATGTACGTAAATGTCAAGCGAATCATAAGAAAAATGTAATTGCATTTTCTATGTAAAAATGTGTTCCATTTTTCTTATGATTCGCTTAACATTCACGTAAGATGCACCTATGACTAGTATGTTAATATTGGGATTATTTTTACGCTGCCTGACCAAAGTGCATAAATTGCGACATATACGACAACATAATATGCGTTAGACTACACTATGACTTGATTGCTTGAACTGAGAGCAACAGACACACAGCAACGAGAAAACGCGAAATATATCCATTAAATTTCGTCGACCGACACACATGGCATCTTTATCTGAGATCCCCATTTAGACGTATCACGAAGTCAACATTTTTATTGATTAAAAATTTGATCATGTTGCGTAATTATAAATTCCGTGTAAAATGTGTATATATACCCATCAGAAGTGGCTATGGTCTTTGGCGTGTAGATATGATAACGAGTTTAAAATGGAAAAAAACACACAGAAAATGTAGGCAACTCAACCGAAAAAAAAACAGATTATTAATTTAATGATTGGCGGTTGTTGAGAGTATGACTTGAGTAAATGTTGTTGGTGTAAATAAATAATTTCGCCATATTTCATCAGCTAATTACTATATAGCAACAAGACTAGTATAGCGATGTGTATGGTATTTAAAAGCGGCTAAATATAAAATTGAAAACACAACGACAACAGCAAAACATTCACATTACAATCCCGGATTTACGAAGAGCATCGATGCTGCGATTTGTCGTATGATTGAAATCAATAATAAAATATTGTAATACACAAGTGAGCGATGACGCAACGGCCAATAAAGGCCAATCAATTCAAAAAGCATTTTTGATAATCAATTTTGAATTTAAATAACCAACAACCAACCGTTTACTTACTCAACACAACGTTTTTTTCTTGTTGTGTTTTGTTGTACCCGACCAAACACCGCTAATTTCGGTCAATATTTACTTTTCAATCATTTCCATTGGATTGGACTTTGGTTGAAGGGACAATCTTGTTGAGAGTATATAAGAAGGACGTCGACACATAACTGACTTTCGTTGGAAAGATAGGAACCGTGATTCACAGTGTTCAAGCGCATTATTCATTCAAATTGTAATGGGGGATAGACATTTTCAAAAGTTGTTTTATTGCTTGTCCCATGCAAAAGTTGACCTCTATATGGAGAAGAATGTTTTAAGTGACAGCCCAAATATTTTGGTCGAGCTTGGATGTGAAAAGACCATTCTCTGAGGATTTTCTATGATTTTGCAGATTTTCTTTCGTAAAATTTTGAATGATTTTCTTTTCACTGACAAACGATTTTCCATGAATATGTTGCCCTCGATTAATTCGGAAACAAGTGTGTTTCTCTAGCGACAATCTTCGCTGATTATCTTTCCGATAAGCGAGCCGAAGACGAGGTAAACAACTTGTCTGTTGCTCAAAAACACGATTGAGTTCTTGAGTATCTTGAGTTCTTGAGACCCACATTTATTGAAAGATATTGACTGATTGCAGTAATCAAAAGCTGCATTTCAGTGATCCCAGTTTCGATGTTTCAATTTGTCTACATTTTTGGTAAATTCAATTTTTTTTTTTTAAATGTTTCTAAAAAAATCGGTACATTTCAGAGACATAGCGTAGAACAACTTTTTACTCAGAATAATATTTCCCGTCGATTAAAAATAACTTCTGTAAAACGTCTATGCCCCATTGATTCAGACACACAGTTCTCAACATGTCCGTTAACACCATCAAATTGCGATACAAATTAACGATTTTTAACCATCGCATGCCCGACGATTTCATAACATATTTTCTCTCTGTTCTGTGTTTAAACAATTAATGGGGCATTATATTTGGCCGAGAGAAACGCGTCGTAACGGAAATTTCGAGCAAATATGAGTTCAACTTTTAACAATTAAATACGCAGGGACATTGTAGACTTGACGACCATGTCATGTTTAACAAACAATTTTAATTACGGAAATGATATTAACACTGTGCAAGACAGACAGAGAAGAAGATTTTTGAATAAATCATTTACTAATCGAAATGACCATGATCCCTACCTTCGCACGACCGAATCATACGTTGGCAAGCAAATCGCCGCAAATTACCAATTACAATTCGATGGTAAGGCTTCGAACACTACAAAATTGACTGTTGATTTGTCTCGATCTGTCTATTCTATTGATGTTAAGACGATTGATGCTTGAATGGAAATAAGAATTCCGTAAAAATGCTTTGCATGACTTTAACGTTTAGGGTGACAACATTAATGATCAATGCCATGGATTAACTTTGTAATAGACACACGTTAGGTATAATGGATTAGAATCAGCGCAAAAAGTGGAATTTACTAATTCGAATAATTGCTTCCAGCCACTGTCGGTCCGGTCGCGCATATCAAGCAATTAAACTATGTCAATACACCTGAATGGTGCAAAGAATTACTCTCGATTTTCACAACCTACACCAAAGCACATAATTGTTCGTGCAAACGTATGAGTGATATCAGCACAACAAAACTTAAGTCAGTCGGTGTGTTGTTTTCGTAACTATTTTTTTGTTTCATTTTCCGTTCTGTTACCTGATTCGCAACGATGAATTGAATTAAATTTTCTACAGACTTTTGATCGCGACTCATAAACATCTTATAATCGACGGGTTTACAGCACACAATAAATTATTAATTTGGTTGGCAACAAAACTAATTATTCGAAAAAAGAAATAAAATTAAAAAAATCGAAAGGAAAATGACGTCTCAAACAATTGACTTTTAATTTGAATGTTTAGTGAGAAACAGTGCAGATGTGATTGATTTCATCAGTTAATTTCTGTTACGTGATACCACACCGCTTAAAGACGTCTATTATCAGCGATAAACGCCAGAAAGGAAAAAAAAACTTGTAATGGCGATATTAATCACTCGATTACGATGGCATACGACTTTTATTATTATTTGCAATAAGTGTCGGGGAGAAATATGGTAGCTGAAACAATGCAATGATCAATTAACTATAAAATATATATTTTGCAAAGATCAAGCCGTGTAGAGTGATATTGTAAACGCGAAAAAAAAATTCCCATGACATTTTAATTACATCAACTAAACAATCATGTAAATTGGTCGTTAAATGACGAGAGATAGAAAAAATCGTACAAATAAATTGCAAATAATTAAGGAAAAAAATTGTTTTGTTTTTGACTTACAAGCATTTGTTAATGTTTAGCGTACGGGATGTCCAACGTCCATAAAATAAAATTTATTTGCATGAACAAATTCATCGGAATCTACAAGACTACCGCATTTTTTCGCACACCAATTTATATCTCTAGGCTCAGCAAAATAGGCACAGAGAAAATAGTAATAAGTCAGGCGAAATTAAATGGACAGCGTTGTCTATAATGTATCGACCTTAAGTCGGCTTCAACCGGTGACTGGAGAAAGCTTTATTTTGAGCTTAAATTTTCTGATTTTAATCAATTTGAAAAAATTTGAAAATTTTGTGATATAAGTTAACTGTCTATCCCGAGAAGGTAATATATTTTTGCATGTACATCTCTAGCGAATCATAAATAGATTGAAAAACAATTTTGCCAGATCTTTTTATCACCATCAGACTTATGCTTAACACATGCGGGTATGAGTGGCGAAGTTACCACAAAGATGATGACTCAACTGGTTTGGATATATTCAAGTGTTGAGTAAGAACAACTAAAGTATGAGAACTTCAAATGCTCAGAATTATACATGTGAGTGTCTGGTTCTACCATACAAAGTTTGGCTTAAGTTCGGACTAAGTAAACAATATTTTAGAGAACTAAGGGCGTTGAACCAGTCAAACTATGAATGGCTCATATAGCTATAAATTACCAGTCGATTTAGGGGGAATTTCAATCAGTCTGTGGTTTGTTCAAGATGGTTCACCCTGATTTGTGGAGGTGACGTCAATCGCATCAATCGATGCGCACTGACACCCACCTTCCATATATTCATCTTCTATGATGAGTCTTCTGTATCGGCCCAACATAACCCGTAGGACCAAAGCTTGGATCTGTGGTCATAATGTCCATCTTACACCTACCAGTCATTCAAATACTTTCGTTGCAGAATCATAGTTTTGACAAAACCGATACACCGGAAGGGAAGGATTGCAAATTATTCAAGCGAGCATATATTGCGAAATGCGTGTTAAAATGACGCATTTCCTGGCATGGAACGAGTAAAAGTCCATTTTCATTTCTCGACGTATCAATCGTTCTGATTGATGATTAATCTATGAATACATAGACACGTCAAGCGTATCCCTTCATACGACAATTTCTTTTTTACTTTTCGTAATTTCTTGACTAGCAACACACCAGCAAAAATTGCGTGCAATAAAATTGTTGTTAGTTGAAAGAATGTCGCTGCTAAGCAAATGTAACGACGAAAACATGTTTATACTCTGGATGGTTACAATTAAATGAATTATGTACACACAACTCATTGAATCATCATAAGTTCGAAACCGGAGAGACTGTGTAAGCGTCATCGGTTGTGGTGTGCATAGTATATAATAATCGAGTAGTTTTTGAACCGGAAGTCCAAGAACGTTAGCAGTTAGAAGTTTATTATTTAAAAAACAAAATAGAAAAACAAAACAAGAAAAAACAGTCACGTCACACCACACACATCTCAATAATATAGTTCACTCTCGTTTGTACACTCACAGAACTCGACGAAATGAGCAAAGTCATGTTTCGGTTTGTGTTTTGTTTTTAAACAAAAACTCTTTTTTTTCATTAATAAAATCCCGCCCGTCGTGCATATAGACATTATTATACTCATACTCCTCATGAACAAGCAATAAATTTAACAAGAAAAAATCTGATTTTGTGCTAAAAATAGTCTCTCATCTTTTTATCAATTCATTGTAGTGTATGACTGAGACGAGACATAGAGAGTCCTCGAATGTTTACGTATTGTGCTGAGTGTGACTTGTAACGCGATGAACGTCTTGATGCAACGTTTTTTTTTTGTTTAAATTCTGCAACATAGACTAGGTGCCAATCGCAAGGTGAGACAAAGCTGATTTACACTCAAAGTGACAATGTCAATTCGAATATAGTTTCAATGTTCGGATTACAGTTCCGGTGTCTAAATACCAACGCAGAGTTGCGATGAACAAGAGACTGTTCAACTGAGCTGTCAAGGTATATACATTTCACGTTCTACGCGTTTGCAAATTCATTCAACCTCACCACGACGTGTTTTAAGTATTTTAAGTATATTGAGCTTGTCGATATATAACGCTCTTTGGTTTAACGATCATCGTTAAATTATTTAGCGGCAAATAAAACCATTCATTTGAAATTGAATATGGCCAAGACACGACGAATGTTATGTCCGTCAATTGTTAGCAGAAAAATTCCCACTAATGCATCAGCATCAGCCAAAAGGCATGACCCATGAAGATTAACAACAATAAAACTAACAAAACAAGAGACTCTCATGTACCGTGCATATACTCAGTTGTTGTCGATTTATATTCGTACACTTAGATGTGGTTCCATGGGTAACATTTTGCATTGCCCACACGCCACACATATATGTACGATTGTACGCATTACATGAGTGTACGAACAATGAAAGAAGTTTCGTTTCGCGTTCATATCTGCATAACAAGTGAAACTGTGTAAATAACATTTTTACGTTTTGTGTGTATCACACCGAGTCACGGAGCAACTGTGATGAAAAGACAAGTTTTTCATTTTCCGATTTTCCGAATTCAGTGAAATGTGACGTTCCAGACGCGGGTTATTGAATTTATTGAAATTGTTAGGGTTTCCAGCATTATGTAGCCTTTCCTCTGGGAATGAATAACCTGTCTTTCTGTTGAACTAATTGATCACTGTTTCGATCAGAGATCTCCCGTGGCGACAGTGGTACTTGATACAATGCTCCACGAACACTATACCAATTTGCTCACGAAGAGGTCTAGCGAATCATAGTTGAAATGAAATTTCGACTCATCACCAAACTTGCTAAGTTTGTGGTAAAGACACAGAGCGAACAAAAGAAGGGATTTTTGCGCATAAGTATGTTAAGACCTCTTGCATAACAATTTCAAATTATTCGTTGGAAATCCGCTGATATATTGGAATTCAGAGCCTTATAACCTTCCAGAAACCCAAAAGCACAGTGCGATAGGTTACATCACTAAAGTAAGTTTTTATTGCGTGCCCCATGCGAAAGTTGACCAGTACATGGCAGTTTGCCCCCTGCGAAGACGATCAATTCCTTTAACAATATTTTCGGTTCATTTTACGTAAATTCCTTTGTAATAATCAGCTTTCGCATTAGGCAGACAATAAACCAGAAACAATGGTGCTTCGTAGACTGATGGAACTGGTTTTGGTGTTCCATCTGTTTACAAGATCAATTAGACCACATTCTGAGGCTTTTGGTTTAGTTTTGTCATTTGGTGTGATGTTAATCTGTGTGCCCCATACTATCCGGTTTGATGAACGCAAATTAATCATACAAACATTTTAATTAATTGTAAGCCCTCGAATCCATCACGAGTTAGCACAATAAAGATAAACTAAGCTGCGCCGTAAAATGTATCACAATGAGAAGGAAGAACTTTTGTCATAAATATTTGTTTTTACATTCTCTATTAGTCTAAACGACACTCGTACAAGTACTTAGCCTGCATAATTAAGTATAGAAATGTTGCTATTTTCGTTATATGCATCTACATCGCGTCTGTACATTCCATGAAAACAGATGTTTTACATACCTGCAAAGAAACAGAAAAAGAAAAATTAAAAATTTTGTCCAACGTTAGATTTTGTGCTGAAATGACGCAGTCTATTCAAATGGTGTAGCAGTCATTGTATAAATATACCATTAGTGCATTCTTAGCGTCAATATGCAATCAGATCCATTTGACATTAAACAAATTGAATTTCTGTGTGTGTTCAAATGCACACAGTACACATAGCACTCGATATTGTAGCACCCAGTCGTCAGGAGTGTATGTACTATAGATATATACATGCCAGCTTATAGAGGTACAGTCTTTCATAAATAAATATCTCACTTGAAATATGAACTTTTATCATAATCCAAATAACCGCTAGCTCATGTTTGATAATTTGCAGAGAGTATATGGTGTGTGTGATAATAATATTGTGGGTTAGGCTATCTCATATGTACAGTGCGAGCCACAAAATGTTTTATCAGCGAAAAAGAAATGTAGTCAGCTAATGGCGAGATATATAAGTTTTGAGTTTTAAAAATGATTTGAAAAGCGTTTGTTTTAAACGGAGATCCAGAGCGAAACCTCTGCATACTGAGTTGTGAAGCGATCAATCGAATTCTTTTTAGCAAATTGTTAAATGCGGAAAGGGCATGTGTAACATTAGCGAATTATAAAGAAAATTGAAATTTCAGTGATTTGGCTCCCTTTCGAATAGGCTGACGATGTTTTTCTGTTTTAAACTATTAAAAAACTTCTTTCGACACCGTCAGCCTATTTGAAACAATTAATTCTTTTCAATTCCATAGCATTCGATTGTTTTGATATTAACTGAACACACAGAACCCGATCAAATTTCTAATTCAATAAACAAAAACAAAATTCGAATTTTTAATTGCAAAATCAATTCACGAAATGCCGAAACAACATTAGTCGCATTGTGAATTAGTTGCTGCTGAACGAGCGCTTTGATTTATACAAATAAATACTTTGAATGCTCACTGCATTTTATTAGCACAAAATATGGGAAATATGTCGACAATACACAAAAATGTATCGGCATTTTACACAAATTAATCTGTGAGCTAAGCAGAAACAACGTAACTTATTCACTGTCAAGGTTAAATAATATTTAACACACAAAAAAAAAAAACTGGTAACCTATCGGCATGGGAAGTGTTCGTCGTATTTTATATACAAATAAACATTCAATTGATAGAGAAAAACATATAAATAAAATGGAAAAATGTTTTGTTTGTGATATAATTTTCGAATGTAAACCGCGTATAAAAGCTGCTGATGTAAGGCAAAAATCCGCGCTGACTGCATTTTGCAGTCAGTTAACTTCGTAAAATTTATAAAAAAAGTTTTCTTTTATTTTCAAATTTAATTAATGGAAAAAACATTTTTGTCCGTCGATTCCAATACATTTTTTCATTAAAACTGGATATATTGCTGAGATACAGAGGGTAATTAAGATTTTATGGTAATTTTATAGCATTTCACAGTAGTTAAAGATACAGAAAGAAACTTTTTCGATTAAAAATAGACGTAAATAACAACAGAAAACTCGATGGATTGAAGACAATTTGTTTAAAATGGCAAATGTTAGTTGGTGAAAACTTTGCATATTCTTCACAGGATGGACATCATATTTCATCAATGGAACTATAGGATAGGATAGGATAAGATGGTCAGATATCCATATTTTCGACAGATTTTACAATTGTGAATCATATGATTTATCTATTACAACATAGATGTCGCTAGTGGTTGACATTTTTGGAATCACGATTGTGACTTAGGCATGTGACGTATGAGAGCTGTGTTCAGCATTTTTTTGTTGTTGTTTTTCTTAGAGACCTATAACGGTCGATAGAGCTTGACTAGTGGTAACTTACAGCAGAGACTAATCATTTGCGATTAGGAAAAACCGTATGAACTATGTCTGACACGGGAGTCGAACTCGTGACATATAGGGCGTGAGTCTATCGCTCTTGTCATTGAGCTACCTGGACATTAACAAACAGTTTCACTAACAGTGTTGCCTATTACTGGTAAATACATTTACCGAATATTCACCAAAATCTACCAAAATTAACAGAAAATTTACCAAAATTTACCGCATTTTACCGAAAATTACCGGAAAGACTTTTTTTTCAATAAACTACATAATATTTGGTAACAGTCCAGTACCTGGTTATATAATTACGAAACAAATTGTTTACAAAAGATCGCAACGTCAATTGAAGTCCTAGATTTCCACAAATCATAAAATTAGAACATGCACTTTAGGCACGCCTTTCTCTATTGAAGAAATGATGAACCTTATACTTAACAATTTGTTCTATCGAAAGAGTCTTTAAATAGGCTGCATACAATCAGCAGACGATCCGTAGTGCAAACAAATTCATTTTAATAATGGTAGAGGTCTTAAGGTTATACCCGCAAGAACAACACATCCAACCAAATCATTATATCATCAAACGAGTATACCTGAACACCGAAAATGCTCAAAATCCAAAAGCTTT
This sequence comes from Bradysia coprophila, assembly GCF_014529535.1. Classification (NCBI taxonomy): domain Eukaryota; kingdom Metazoa; phylum Arthropoda; class Insecta; order Diptera; family Sciaridae; genus Bradysia; species Bradysia coprophila. The sequence goes on along the minus strand of NW_023503493.1, from coordinate 4,750,648 downwards.
TGGCGAGAATATATTCATCGCAACGCCGAAAGCCCATCAAACCACATTTCATAATTTTTGTACCTGCCTGGAAGAAGTGTGCAATTAATTTCGATAACAAAAAAAAACAGCACACAACCGCAGACAACGCAATCGGGATAATAATAACGAATGAAAAAAAAATCCCATCGAATCAAGAGAAGAAGTTAAAACATTTAAAAGTCACCTTCTCGACTGGTTCTCTTCACAATTTTTTTTATGCTTCAAAATATTCTTTGCAACCATTCTGAATGGAATCGAAACGATTAAAACGCTGAAGAAGAAGAAGAAAAAACCATCATCAAAACTTCGTCGTCTTATAATTCATTTTTTATACCATTCGCTTATAGGATAATGTTTCGAGTTCTTTTTTTCATCTTCCTTTTAAATTCATCGTGCAACCCAACCACAATTTGAATCCGCAAACATAATTCATTTTCGCGCATGTGTGAAACCAGTTTCTTTTTCCCTCCTGTGTGTATGTTACAATCCTCATCTTTCTCTCAGTTTTAAAACTTCGATTATATTATGCACAACCAAAACTAATTCCAATTTATTTCTCCGGATTTTTTTTTCTTCTTTTTCATCTTCTCTTAATATTATTTATAACATTTTTTGATTCACCACTGTAAGTAACGTGTACAATTATTCGCAATTTTCCTTTCTCGTCACATTCACTCAATGTACCTATACATAAAACGTCGTCAACGTATAATAACTAGATCTTTGGAGCAAGCGAATAAAATTGTAAATAAATAACAAAACGCCCACACAGCGTCTGATAAACCGCCACAATACTATGTATACCACCAGCAACCAGGGCTTGTTTTTGGAAATTTTAATTCGGAAGAACTCGGAAAAAATTCGGAATTATTCGGAAAATTCGGAAAAATTCCGAATTATTCGGAAAATTCGGAAAAATTCCGAATTATTCGGAAAACTTTCGAATTAGTCGGAAAATTCGGAAAAATTCCGAATAATTCGGAAAATTCGGAAAAATTCCGAATTATTCGGAAAATTTGGAAAAATTCCGAATTATTCGGAAAATTCGGAAAAGTTCCAAATCATTCGGAAAACTTTCGAATTAGTCGGAAAATTCGGAAAAATTCCGAATAATTCCGAAAAGGTCGGAATAATTACAGAAAAAATGTACAAACTTTTAGGAATTCTGTCAGAATTATTCGAAATTTTCCCGAATTTTCCGACCAAAAATTCTAAATAATAAGCCCTGCCTACGACAGCAAAAAAGAGCTCAAATTGAATTTAAAAAAAAATTAACGAAACCGAATCCAGAAGATTATTTTTCTATTTCAATTAAAAAATAAAATTTTCTTTATAAAATCGTTGTTTAGATATGGCGCGTTTTATATGAGCGTTAAACTGTGTACAGTATAATAGTAAATATGGTCGGGCATGAATTATGTTTGATGTTAATTTGTGTATACAATTTAAGAATAAAATGCATATAATATTGCTCAATGCTCAATGCACTGAATTCTCTTTCACAAAATGCAACAGCAGCCAGCAGCAGCCGCACCGCACATACACCGATCACATCCACAAAACTATATATAAATACAATACTACACACTAGTCTCTCTGTGTACAAATGAAATTTGTGGTGTAATGGTTTTTGAGATGACATGTAAACTGAACTGGAGATGGTTTTTTTCCGTTGTTTAACGTCATTGTTTGATGTATAATTTGATGTTTAAATACATTACGACTAATGTACATATTGTACTGAAAACGTGTACGTATACGACGAATATTTAATGGAAAACGAAATGTGGTTAAATTTCCTTCAGGCAAACAATCAATTCGAGAAAAAAAAAACGAAAAATAAAATCACATTTCGTATTGATGATGGAGGTGTTAAAAACTTACAGTCATGGCTAAGAGGCCCAGACATACCTTGGAACGTATTTAATGGAATAATTGAGCTACTCCCTTATTGCAATGTGCAGCATCATTGATGCATGTATGCAAATTGAACCTAGAGAATTGTCGGTACCTACGTTGCATGTCCAGCCAATTTTTTTTGGTGAATTTAAAATGTAAACTTAAATCATGAAGTCTGACAACTGAAACGAATCATAATACTTGTTCAACCTGACATGACGTCGACGTGATCCTATTCAATTTACCTGTACCTGTTGATGACTACAAGGAATTTGTAGTCCTTACTGCTTAGGATATATTAGAATTAATCTGTACCTATACCAGTTGAAGTTATGCGCAGATTAGTGCTTACAGTGTGATTGGAGAAAGAGATTATAGACAAAAAGGTGACGTCGTCAGAAAGATTTTAAAATTTTCGTTTCTTCGTCTCATTACACAAATGAATGGTTTGAAATCGACATTAGTTTGGCATGAATGTGGCTGAACATTTTTCTCCTAAAATAAATTTTTACAAAACTAAAAGTCAACATCATCGACCAGCATTATAACCATAAATCTGTTTATCGTGTGTGTATTATCGATAATGTTCTCTCTTACACGTTCTTTCCAAAGTTGATGACTTATGTAATTCCCGACCGTCCGACCGAAAATGCAATTTTAAACTTGATTTAATACTTATCAGAAACGAGTTCTTACAATTTTTGAAATTCAATAAAAATGGAAAAGAGGCAGAAACGAAGAAACCGAGAAAAAAAAGACTCCAAAACAACTATTACCTTATGGTAATGTGTCGGTATTTATGGCTCTGAATGTGTGTGTTGAAAAATGATGTCTTGCAATTATAATGCCGAAACCATATGAAATTGAACATCAATGAATAAATTGCAATATTACCTCTCTCGACCATTATTACGTAACGTCGATTGTATGTAATAAATAAAATTTTATAATTTCCAAGTGGAATATTAAAAGACACAAATCGATGGAAAAAGTTTAATGGTAAAATGGTAATGAAGAGTGTTGCGAGTGTGCGCGATGCGATTGGCGTGTTGCTTTTTTTTTGTTCAAAAAGAAAGTGAGTTTTTTTTATTAAACGAATGAAATAAACGTAAAATTTAACGAAAAAAAAAATTCAACCAAATCCGATTGTGGTTTCTTTCAACATTAACGATTGAAACGATTGATGAAAAGAAAAACCTTGAGTGTCAGCTCTCTTAACAAATTGTGCGGTAGCTAGTGAATAACCACACCGAGGCAGGGTTTATTATTAGGAATTCTTGTGACAAGGAATTACTGAATTTACCGAATTTACAAAAAATATATTGGAAATTCAGCAAATATTTACCAGATTTTTACCGAATTTACCAAAAAATTGCCAGAATTTATTGAAACATTACCAAAACGAATTTACTAAAAAATTACCTAAAGTTACCTAAAATTCGCAGCAAGATTTTAGAGAATTTACATAAAATTTACCAAGATTTTAGCGAATCTACGGAAATTACAGCGAAATTTTAGCGAATTTACCGAAAATTCATCAAGATCTTATCCAATCTACTGAAAATCCGCAAAAAGTTTAGCGAATTTACCGAAAATTCACCACGATTTTAGATAATTTACCTAAAATTTACCAGGATTTTATCGAATTTACCGACAATCCACCAAAATTTTAGCTAACTTACCGAAAATCCACCAAAAATTTTAGCGAATTTACCGAATATTCACCAAGATTTTAGATAATTTACCGAAAATTCACCAAAACTTTATCGAATCTACAGATAATCCACCAAAATTTTAGCTAACTTACCGAAAATCCACCAAAATTTTAGCGAATTTACCGAAAATTCACAACGATTTTAGATAATTTACCTAAAATTTACCAAGATTTTAGCGAATTTACCGAAAATTCACCACGATTTTAGATAATTTACCTAAAATTTACCAAGATTTTAGCGAATTTACCGAAAATTCACCACGATTTTAGATAATTTACCAAGATTTTAGCGAATTCACCAAAAATCCACTAAGATTTCAGCGATTTTACCAAGATTTTACCAGATTTACCGAAAATCTACTAAGAATTCACGGACTTTACTAATGTATTTACCAAGATTTTAGCGAAGTTATAAAAAATGAACCTAGATTTTACAGAATTTACCGAAAATCATGTTCGGTAAATTCAAGTAATTATCGGTAATTTACGACAATTTCAGTAAATTTCAGAAGTTTTCAACAATTTTCCAATAATATGCCCTGTCCGGTGCATATCGAGGAAAAATCACCAATTATCTACTATCCGTAGATTATCATTACATGAAAAATTGAGCCAACGAACATTTTTATTGAAAATACCTTGACTCCATACACACAACGAATAATTTTTCGAATTTTTTTTTTTTCTTCATTATTACCACAGTCATTATTTATAATTATAACCCACGATATTCCGAGTGTAATTCATGCGAGTTTTTCTTCTCTTCTATTAATAGCATTGCAAAATTCATTCATCCTCTTAGATTTCTATTTTTATAGAAAAAATTGAATTTTTTTTACAAACAAAAAACAAATTTCAATTATTTTTAATTTTAAAATTATTTTTTCATTCACAGAAACCGGATTTAAATTAAATTAAACAATTTCGTAACACACCAAACGTAAATGACGTTTTATTGTATGTACTACCAACAACATGTGTATTGTTTATACACGCCGAGGTAGTACACGCAATGTACTTTTTTTTTGCAGTTTCTGCTTTGTGGGTTATTTGAGTTCGATGTTATGATGCCATAAATCCCTCACCTCCTTCACATAAAGGTAATTTTCGATTGAAATTTGAAATGGTTTCGCTGTGCATTGTTTGTGCAATTTACAATTTGTACACTATAAAATACAAAGTGTACACGAGAGAGTCCGTCCACCGTGGTGTTTTCAATAATTACAATGAAATGTTTTTCTTGGTGGTATTTCACTAACCGACCAACAAAACGTTTTGCTACTCGCTATACAGAATGGTTCGTAAAGTGCATTGATCTTATACAACTTGATTAAACGGACATTAATGTGAAACGAAAATTTTTCGCATTAACCGCTGCATATTCAAACAATGGAAGTGAAACAATTTTCAGCTCTGACTTCTAGTTTCGCTTGATTTTCTTTTCGTTTTAAATTATTGTTTATATACAACTCTGACTAACCGCATTATAAACACTTCCGGTGAGCGAACGTTGCAATAATTTGATGTAAATCAATCATTATGATAAGGTTTTTCGTATACATTTTAATCACCCCGCTTAACCTGCCGCACGAAAAAGCGGCTAAAGTGTAAGCAAAACATTAGTCATATCATCGGTCGATGTTTTTATTTTGTATTTAAACGAAAAATTAATCGTAATTCCACAGTGACTGGTGCAACGTAAATTCACTTCGATAAAAAAGCAAGCAAACAAACAAGTTCATAGATCGTCAAATGAGTCAATGAGTAAAAAAAAAACACACAAAGTTGTGCACGACACAATGTCTGTACGAGAAAAAAAAAAGTTCCACACGTCGATGCGTGTAATGCTTGAATGTAACTACCTTTCTAATGTCAAAAATTGGAAACTTCCATCAATAAAAATTGTGTTTTTTTCGAGGGGGATACAACTCCGGAAGGTCGTGGTCCAGAGCCGAAAAAAGTCACAGATTCATCCAGAAAACCCAAATACACTCGGAAAGTCATTTATTCAACTGGAAAGTCACAAATTTACCCGTAAGGTCACAAAATAAACCGGTAGGTCACTAATTTAACTGGAAAGTCACAAATTAACCCGGATAGTCGCAAATTTATACGGGTGATCAAAAAGTTAATTAGAGTCACGAAAAGCCACGGAAAAAACAGGAGAGTCACGATAAATCCCCGAAAGTAACGGAAATTACCGGAAACTCACAGAAAATCACGAAAATCACTACTGTCACTAAAAGTCGCAAAACATAACGAAAATTAGCGGAAAGTCATGGAGAGTCACGAAAAAGTCACGACGTCATGTAAATTCGTCAATACCCGGTAAATCCTAAATCTGTTAAAAAAGTAACTGGAGTCAAAAAAGTCATGAATAGTTTAAGGTCCCGTCCCGGGCACCGTTTTTTGAAGTAGTTTCCCCCTCGGATTTTTTTCTCGTCTTCAACATCGGAAAACTCATGCATGTCAAAAGCACAAAAATTCACAAAAAGTACAAACAGATCAAAAACTCAAGCATTAAAATTTCTAAACAAACAGGCAAATCAAGATTAAAATCTATTGCTTAATTCCACGTCAATTAAATCCCATTCACTATAGACTGTACATACCGTACAGTACAAAGTGGATATACACATATTTCCGTAACATTTACTTGAATTCAATCTATTACAATCGAATACCTGAACTATTGTGTGCACACAAGTTGAAAAAGTAACACATTTTCAATTTGCATAAAGATTTTTATGCAAAAAAAAATCGAACAGCACACACAACAAGTAGCAAACAAAACAATTTTCTATGTTACAACTGGAGTGATGCAATAGAATATTTTTGCGCTGCACAATAACAATAAGTTTATGTCGAAAAAAAAAGAGTTTAAATCAGAGAGAAAAAAAAATCCGGTTGCAATCCGGACCGGAACCATTTATATTAAAATACAAGTTTTTTTTTCCTCTGTTGGTATATAAAAAGTAATATGTTGTCCATACGGACAAATTGCATAACATTGCGTGTTCGAATCGCATAATAGAAATTATTGTCCGCAATTTTCAGTTTAATAATTTCGTTCCATTTCAACGTATGAATTAGAGGGAAAACAACGAGATCTCGAGACCCAACGATACTTTTTCAAAATTACAAAAAAATCGTAACGAGAAAAGAAAACGGCAATCAATTAACTGTGAGACGATGAACAATTTACTTATTTTTTTCCGACGAAATATGTTTCTCGTTGAGAGTTTAATTTATTTATTTATTAAAAAAAATTCAATTGATAATAGAGAGGGAAGTGATCAATCACATTAACATTCATAAAAAAAAAAATATTTAAAACCAGAGGTATAAGATTAAATTGGCGCCAACAACATCCATCCATCCATAGCCGTATAACATACACTTTATGTATAAATATAAAACAACAATCCCTTTCACTTTTCAAATCAATTTTAACACTCAAGTGCAACAATGTTTTACTAAACAAGTTGTTGTTTTTACTTTTTCCACGATTGCAATTTGTTTTATTGAAGAGAAGAAAAAAGTTTTTTTTTTTATAAAAAGACATGATCGTATGCTCTACGTGGAATTTTTTGCAGAGACATCCGAATGAATTGGATTGGTTTTATTTCACCTCCGACAGTGTAGAGACTGCTGACATTAAAAAGTCAAAAAGTCAAATCAAAACGAGAGGTTTTGTGAGACTTCAGTGACGATGTTTTTGTTTGCTTGATTAAGGACCTTGCTAAGAGCTCTTATCAGCCAAAAACATGTTTCAGTCTGGTTAACGTCACTTCTGAACCACGTCTCAAAGTATGCACTCTGAGCTTCGAGGAAAGTTAGGCTGATATCTCGCCTAAATGTAGGCAAATTCATCGTATTTTGATTCAGTCGAACAAGTCATTGAGTGAGTAGAACATCTCAAAATCCCAAACGGACCTTGCGTGAACTTTTGGACGCTACCAATCCGATTTACTCACTAGAAAAATTCCATGTAAAATTTGTCCGACACGGGAATCGAACCCGACCCGATTTATGCTATTTTTGTTTGCTCGATTTGAGAACTTACTGACAGCCTTGAACTTCCAATAACAATTTCAGTTGGGACAACACACTGACGCAACTTCTGAACCTCGCCCCTAAGTATGTAAATCAGGAAAGTTAAGCTGATATTTCGCCTAAATGTAGACTAGATATCATATACACAAACTTATCGTATTGGGGCTACGTCGTGCCAGTTAATTGAGTGTGTAGAACATCGTCGCAGTCACTAAACACTTCGAAGCTATTCAATAAAAATATTCCACGTAGAATATGTCTGACACTGGAATCGAACCCGAATTATTTTGGTGACCGGCCTGAACCATGCCGTCCGTCAAATACAATAATATTCCTTACCTTCAACCCCTATATCAATCCTCATTCAACCCTTACAATTCCTAATACTTCAGGTTTCCGAATAAAAAAAACTGGTCAAACGACCAGAGTCACGATACCTGTGGCCACTTTCAATGGAAACACGAAAAGAAAGGGAAAAACAAAACCAAAACCAGATGAACGAAATACAAAATGAGATAACAAGGATCGCGACCATAAATTATGGCTTCATTTTCGTTATCTAAATACGCTTTACGATTCAGTGTGGAAAATTTATTGCACGACGACACTGCTGCTTTTAAAACCATTTAATTACATTTTTTTTTGATACCATGACACATATGACAACCAATACAAGCACATTGTAATATAGTGCAAAAACAACAACCATCTGAAGACCTACTCGTCATATGTATATACATCAATTTAACGTACGAAAAAAGTGTAATTTATATTTTCTTAAGTATAAACTATACACCTGTGCATTGCCACAGCATCATAAATAACATATTGTCTCATAAAAAAACTTGTATGTTGCGCTGGTGATTTAATTTTTCCTCTTTTTTTCTTGCATTAAATTACTTGACTTTTTGACGTTTAATCACTTATTCTATGGTTGATATAATGTCTAGTTAGATTGGATTAGAAGATGGCGATCCATTCGAATATTGTATATGTCCCAGGTAACATTATGTTGGTAACATAAAGTCGAACTAACATTTGTGGAACAAACTAGCGAGTCAGCTGGCTCAATCGGAAGATCGATTGACTCGTACGTCAGTGGCTTCAAATTCGTCACCCGGTGAGAACAATTCTGTCTGCCTTCGTCTGATCACTACATTAAACGTTTAATGGCTGGCACATTATCATAATGAGGTCGAAATACTATGCTGAATAGTCAAATGTAGAAATAGTTACATGCAGGAACGTGAAAGTGAAAAAAACTTCATTTTTGTTATAATTCGCTAATGTGTCACGTCCCGTTTCTGCTTTTAATGTTAATGAGCCATATCGACAACACACATCATCCTGACGAACAGCTCCATCTATGATCTATCAATGTATCTATACTAGATTTCAAGCCGAATTGAGTTGCACACAATTGGCCTAATATATGGTGTGCATAGTCCGTTCCGCTCCTAATCCTGATCTTAACATTTTTGAAAAGGTACAATAACCAATGAACGTTTGAAAATGAAACTTGAGCTGTTCGAGTAAATGAGTTTTTATGTTTCGGTTGTCGAGGTAGTCGTATGAATAAAACATGTTGAGTTTAATCATTCATTTTTCTCGCTGTGGTATTTATGTGTGAAGTATGAATTGTTCAAAAAAAGCAATTAATTTCCATTCCAAGACCCATTAAACAGCACACTAACATGAAATTCTGTCAAATTCACTGTGGGTCTCGAAATGTAAAAAAAAAAGAAATTCGAAAAAAATGGCTAACAACTTGATACTACACACGGATCAAAATGCAATCGAAAAATGTAATTTGCAAAGCTTAATTGAATATATGTTAACTGGGATATCATTTTCTATCGCCGAGCATACCATGACTAAATACATACTGGTTTTTCTAGTAATCACTTTGTAAGTCAATTGATATTACGTACTTTTATTAATAAATTAATACAGATCGCTTGTATGTACCGTGGCTTGTTGTTTGGTTTTGTTTTTTTTCGCTTTTTCGTTTTTTTTCTCCTTCGATTTATACTGGGAGTGTTCTCAACCTTTGGCTGAATTAAAAGTAAATAAAAATTAAAATAGAAATCGAAAATAAATCATGTCTTGTATTGAAAGTTGCAGGAAAAAAAACAGCAACAACCACAACAGCAGCAACAACGAAATATTGAAAAATCAGAGTCAATCAGAGAAAAATTGCAGTGCAACAGATACCATTTTCATGAGACCGTCGAGCCGATAGTTCATTTACATTGCACAGTTTTTACCATTAGAAATGTCAATTCATTATAATCTATTACTTCTGTTGTTCAAAGTTTCACAAAGTGTTTAAGAGCTGTACACAAATGACGTCACGTTGTTTTCTTGTATTTCTAATATTATTCCCTCTTCCAGCGCCACGCAAAATGAGTCAATGGGTCAAATTTGACCAAAAAATTGACATGTTTTCGTATACATCAAGTCGCAGTTATGGCGCGACATTATTGATGTACGACACCTTAACAGAAAATCTTTTACTTCAATTGTTTTAACATTCGATTCGCTATGATTTCACCGAGTTAGCAGATCATTGCTTACACCATCTTTCGTTGCTGTCAATAAATCAGATAAACCGTTTCGAAAAGGTTAAATAGCAAAATATTCCGAGAAGAATTTATCTCTTAACTGAAATGTGGTGAAACGTTGTTCTGCTGTTATCGACTGCACAATTTTTCTTTTCTTTCTCTCGTTGTTATTGCTTATTTTTCCCGATAAAATGTCGAATTTCAAATGCCATCGATATAACGTAACATCACAATAACACTAAAATTGTAAAATTACCTCACATAAATGAAATGAAATTTTACTTTTGCTCATAATCATGGTCTATTAAGCGGTCGAATGAAAGTGAAAATAAGTTGTTGTTGTTGTTGTTGCTGTGGTTGTATACGAAATTGTTATCGTAAAAAGATTACATGATTTGAATGCATTTTTGAGTTTACTAATTGTTTTTAAATGGGAATTGTCGAAAGGGAAAACGTTTTCGATCGTTTCACACACACACGAAACGCCTGAAAACCAAAATAAAAAAAAAACATTCGGGGAGTGGTTATTGTAGGGTCAACACTAATCCGGTCACGATGCAATATAATACCGAAAACCTAAGAGAGAGCCACTTAAATTAGAGTCAATTAAATCACACTCAACGATAATGCAATCAGGAAGGTGTTCGGTTCAGGTTTATGGAACTTAATGTTTGTTGTTTGAAAAAAAAAAAAAAAACATTTTCTTTAAAGCCCATAAATTAGATAGATAAATTGAATTTCCTTTGCGAACGCTACAGTATATTACATTCAGGCACTGGCACAATATACCATCATGTAGTGAAAAGTAATAATTGCGTGTATCACGCCGCACACGGTACAGAGAAACATTTTTTTTTTGCTTGGTACTAATGTGATGTATGTTCTGTTCCGCAGGGTGTTCGTGAAATTGAATTTCAATTTTTTTTTCGTCGATAGTTTTTGATCATCATACCACGAATGATACACAATGTCGTTCAATAGACAAATAGAAAAAATGAGATGTTCAATCATGTCTTATTCTCTGTATGTTATAGCATAATATCCGGCCTTAATACCTCAGGACATAATAGCATGAGTCGACTTAATTCCTCCTAAAAGTTTTCCGGCAAAACAATTTCATGTTACAAAAATCAAATCAAAATGCCCCGCCGTAAGTTAAATACCCTGTGCGCACCATGCACAATTTTTAATAGGCATAATGTTGTCGACAATTGTATAAATGCGATATACGCGTGGGTTGAGGTGCAACAATTCATCAAGTATCTCTTGCATTAATGTGTACGTGTAAGCACATATATACGTTTTATACGAGCGTACACACAAGATTCTCTCTTTTTATTTCAAATTGTCGACAAAATCTTGTCGAGGCTAAACCTGAATTGGTGGAATATGCATTAAATTGTAAAATTGTATATCTTCCAATTCAATTCAATAAAAATGCAACAACTGGTGGAAAATGACTGTGATTGTAAGTAAATGGAGAAAGTAAAGCATTTTCTTGATTAATGAAACAAAACAACTCGGCGGCGCAAGGGAACGGTAAGTGTATGATTTTTCGTGTGTACATAATTCAACTCGGCAGAGGTTTTTTTCTTCTTCCATTCATTCCACTCTACTATTACAACAACACAGCCAAATCTAATTGATGCATGAAAAAAATATGATTCAGTCTGGTGGAGTGTTGTTATGTTTATGAAGAAAGAAACAAAATTTCATTGTCATATCATTATGCCTTCGGTTTTTTTTTTCATTATTGTGTGTTATAGAAACTCTACAACAAAAAGCCGGGTGGGGCACACGACTGAATGTAATTATCAAAAATTTGTGTGGTTGGATTTATTTTTAAACCATTTTTATGAAAGTTAAATTTAAATTAACAGACTCCATAAATAACACGATATCGAAACATTTAACTTCTGTATCCATAAACGAAACATTTGCTCTCTCTCTCGTAATACAAGTGTGTCTGTTCCTCGAATAGAATTGGAAGCATATTGGCTATCAATTATTGGGTGGGTTCAACAATTTTCGTATTGTCTTCATATGAAAATACGTTGCCAGAGATCGATCATTGTAAGCGGGTGGAAAAAGAAATTCTGAGCAGTTCATTTTCGGGCGAGCGTCAACAAATCTTCAGGCTTAGAAAAAATTCGGCTTCGAACACAAAAATTGGGTTCATCCACTCATCTCGAGCGCACATTCAATTCTTTGTTCACATTTTCTCTGATCTCTGTGAACAAGCAATAAATAACGTGGCGAAACATTCTCTTAGTCATCCGTCGTTTATCTGACAGACGAAAGACGCTTATCAGTTTCTTGGAAGTGCAGCTTAAATTACAACTGTTATTGTCGGTTAATTTTGATAAATAAAATGTACTCGCAATGTACTCGATGAGACATTGTGTACCTAATGTCAAAATTACAATCAGCATTTTGATTGTGAATTATACGACTTTTATCAGTCGGAATTGAACGGAAAATAGTGAACTGGCCAGCGGAGCATTTTCAGTTGACTTGAAGCACCCAAAGCACTAATGGTACTAGCAAATGGCATTAATGATACGAACGACATTAATGGTACGAATGTCATTAATGGTACGAATGTCATTAATGGTACGAATGGCATTAATGGTACGAATGGCATTAATGGTACGAATGGCATTAATGGTACGAATGGCATTAATGGTACGAATGGCATTAATGGTACGAATGGCATTAATGATACGAACGACATTAATGGTACGAATGGCACGAATGGTACGAATGACATTAATGGCACGAATGGCACGAATGGTACGAATGGCATTAATGGTACGAATGGCATTAATGGTACGAATGGCATTAATGGTACGAATGGCATTAATGGTACGAATGGCATTAATGGTACGAATGACATTAATGGTACGAATGACATTAATGGTACGAATGGCATTAATGGTACGAATGGCATTAATGGTACGAATGGCATTAATGGTACGAATGGCATTAATGCTACGAATGGCATTAATGCAAAGAATGGCATTAATGGTACCAATGGCACTAAGAACTCACATATAAATAGATTTGCAGGTAATATAATCAGCATACTGAGCACCGTCTTTGTTTTATTTTGTAGAGTCAGAGCCACACTAACTGTCCAACTCATCAATTTCATTAACTTCTGTATACAAGACAGGATTACAATATCGCTCGAATATTGCACGATACGCAGATTTATAAAATAAATTTTAGATTTGTTTACGAACAAAGACCATCGGCGTAATAAAAGAAGAAGTCTGTTCGTTGACTGACTGACTAAAATTTTTTTATAACTGCCATATGAATATCGAGTCCAGGAAGTTTACATATCTTGCGTATAGTCAAAAATAAAAATCTGTCTGGCCGTTTCTCGGGTGTGTTCACTGTAAAACAATATTTTTGTTTATGAAAACATATCGTTCGGTTTTATCAAGACATTCATTCATTCCACTGATTAATCGGTTTTGAATTTTGATATTAAATTACAACATTTAATGAATTGTGCATGATTATGCCTTGATGGTGAATAAATACAATGAATAAATATAAATACACACAACGTCCCATCACAGTGTGTAATCATAATTTTTTTTTGTACCCCGATATAAATACACAAGTGAACTCACACACCGTTTTCATTCCAGCAAAAAACAAAAACACAAATTTCGTATGAATCATGGAATATTTTTCGTTGTGCGCGGTTCTGTTTGTGAATGAAAATTTAAATTTGAAAGTCACCTTTATGCTAAACTAATTTTGTTTTGGTATAGGTTAATAAGTGTAATTATTGCAGAATATTTCGAATGACTCGGTCTATTTTTTTTTTTCGTTTAATAAAATTCTTTTCAAGTCACAGGAAATCGAAACTTTTCCGGTTACCTTTTCACCTATTTTACATATGATTCCCATTTCTTGTTATTAAAGATTCGAAAATTATAAAAAAAATGTGGAAAATGCAAGAAATCGAACGATTTTCATAAATCCAACGACGCATTACAATGCAAATCACAAATTTTTGTATCAGATTTTTTAACGGAATTTCCCACGAATCCAACACAATCCACAACCCTCACATATCACCAAAAAAAATCTTTTTTTTTTTACTTTCAATCAACACATTGTATTCTCTCCTATTCAAAAACCCTAACAGCAATTTTAAGCCAGCCAATATCATAACAAAAATTGAGAAACGTTTTATGTGTAGGCGACATGTGCAACATGAATATAAAAGTGAAGAAAAAGGAAAAAAAAACTTCATTGAACTGAATGCATTCCCTTGCCGAGAGTCTTAGAAATTTCTTAAGACGCTCTGCGCACCCTCAGTTTAAAGGAACATGCACCTTTCTTCAAAGTAAATATAGCAGTGCAAAGATCGTGGGAAACATAGCATAACGTTGTTGTGTGGATATTAAATGCCGTACCGAAATGAACTTGCAGTAAATAAACAGATGTTTTGTGTTCGAAATGAAAATGTAATTCTGGAACGAAAGTAATTTCCAAAATGTTACCACGCTCAGGGTCGAAAATGAATCGTAACGGTTTAGCACTTGGCGAATCAATAAAGATCGATGAAAGATTTTCCGTATACCGGTAAAAGAACGGCTGAATACGGTTTCGATATTCTGTTCGATTCGTTACCTATTTCCTTTGTTCAATAAATTTTGAGATGAGCCGTCGAACGATGACATTTAATATGATTTTAATGGTATTTTGACCAGCCAACACCAGCTGGTCAATCATTAATTTGGATTGTTTTGAGCGACTTTGTATGTACATCCGAAGGCGAGGTAAAAAGTAAAACTTGTCGAAAAGACAGTAACCGAAGCAAGTGGTTCAGAAACACACGAGTGACTTTACAAAGTTTTCTCTGATTTGAGAATTGTTTGAACTGGTTAATTGTCTTCCCCACGCGAAAGTTGATTATTACAAAGAAATTCACGTAAAATAAACCGAAAATATTGGAATGGATCATTTTTGCAGGGGACAAACTGCTAAGTAATGGTCAACGTTCGCATGGGGCAGGCAAAAAACAATTTTCCAAGTAATTGCAAATTCAGGACTGTAAGTCGCAAAACTGACTCAAATATCAAGCGTTACCGTACAACACATAAAAACCTTAGAGAAGCAAAAGTCGTAGTTTTTTTCGATTTACTCTCATGCCAATGGTACATCAAATTTCAAACTCATTCACCCGAACTGGAAGCTAAAATGCGACCATTGAAGCACTTCATCCACTCCCAATCCATCCGACCAATCTATTCCTTACAATAAAACATAACCGCGGTTAAACGAAAGTAGAAATTCTAATGGGAAAGAACCCCATTAGAACCGCGTATCGAATTGAAATTAAGCAAACGGAAAATCTATTTTCGTCGTCAACCATTTGATGTGCACGAGAAATTATTATTGTGGAATGAATCTCGCATATGTTTTCTTAATCTGTTGTTAATGGTGGTCTTGCTCTTGCCATGTTCTATCCAGACCTTGGGAGAGGTAAATACTCTGTGCACTCGAAAATGAAAATCATGCGCCAGTCAATGTATGGGGGGGGGGACGATCAGTTGATCTTGGAATCGGTTTTTTTTTGTATTTTTCGTTTCGAGTATCTTTTGGAAAACGTTTTTTTTTTGTGTTCATTCAAACTCCATGTTATCGTTATCGATAAGTACAATTTGAATGAATGAATGAATGAGGGATAGATAATTGCATTGCTTGTTATACACTCACGCTGTTACGGGTATCTCTCTCGCTCTCTCCCTCTCTTGTTAAATAAAAATTTAAATAAATAACAGAAATAAAAACAAAAAACAATTGCAATAAGTCTACAGACCAAGTAACCAAGTATTTTTCCAATATGGTAAAAAAACCTGTTTGGACTACTCGACATATTACATTTACGATATACATACGTAGATATATCGGACTCTGCTATTATAAATTGTATCTCTCGATAGATAAATAATTGCATAGTCACTTGAATAACTTTTTTTTCTACTTCGTCTTGTCTTCCCTGTTTCGTATACTCGACCGTAAGACAGTCTCTTCGGTTTTTATGCTTGGTAATGTTATTATGTATTATTATGTGTATTATTATGCTTTGGCTGGTAAGACTTTTGTTGTCTATCAACGCCTGGTGTATATAACACTACACCATATAGGTAGAGGTTTATGATTCTTCGACGTGCACTTTACTCAATTCCGAACCATATATTTTCAACGATACACTCGAACGTCGTACATATATATCGGATTTTATATAACGAAAAAAAAGCAATGTCGTGCTTTAGGTAAAATGTTATTTCATCGACGGCGGTTGTTGGTTTTTTTTCCTTCTTCATTTCATTTCCTTCATTTCAATTCCATCATCTTTAAATATACTCTACAGACATACTCATCCATAATGACGACATTTGGTTATAGATACGGAGATTTTAACCGTTTTTTTTGCTATTCTCCACTCGTAATTCCGGACTTCCACTCAAAGTGTATAAATCGCGAGCACATAGCTGAGAGAGTGAAACATGGCGCGGTAAACTGGTAACTGTTGCGGAGTAGATCTGTTGTTTTGTTGGTTGTTTTTTTTAAATTTTATTTTGTCTGATATACAAACCTACAAATCGCGCGCAGTGAAAGTTCAAAGAGAAATTATGCAAATTGTTTCAGATAAAATTTGTTTTTTTTTTCTTCCTCTTCTTCTTCCACACAAATTGACTATTTTCTTAGAGATTTTTTTTTATTAATATTAAAATCAAAACATGATCTTGTGGAGGCAAAAAACATTTTTTTTTTTGCTTTTTTTACTCGTGTGTGGATGGATGTTGTGCGCTGCTGCTAGCTGCAGATAAACACTTAATAAAGAAAAAGGGAAATGTAACATTTAAAATACATCTAGAGATTAAGTTACATTGTTGCGCGCATATTATATTCACCAACGTATCGGTTCCGTTCGGAGTCTCTCAGCGATAAATTTAATTGCATTTAATACTTAAGTGAAAAATTATTATCGAAAAAAGGAAATCATTTTTTTTTCTTGCTTCTTCTCCCATTCTCAATTATAAAATTCAACTTTTTAAAAGACAAAAATTATTATGGAAATTTCTTGGCTTGTATAGACGTGTTTTAATTGCACACATGATACACACACCGGGGCTAGTGTATATAGAGAAAGTAAATATATCCGACATCTCCAGTTTAAATTGGATGCACGATTGTGACAGTTAAACTGCCATTTAAGAAAAAAAAAAACTGTGTACAGAGTGGAATAAAGAGTAAATTAAGTGAACGAGATGATTAATCTGGCGCCTTTGTATAAGAGTAAAAGCGAAAAATAAAAATTGTTTCAATAGAAAAACGAGAGTCAATTTCAACTAGAGATGAACTGGATGCCAGTGGGATGCCCACAGTCCATACAATAAAAGCCTTACTGGTACTTGTGGGCATAAGGGGGCTTTCAGGAAATATATATGGGCACCGCAAGGACATTTTGATAGAATGGGTTTTTTCAGTGAAGACGTCTGCTCTTAAAACGTTTACCGCTGAGTTCACTTAAAGCTAGGCGAGTTTTGTATCAATAGTTTTTCGGGCACCGGGTTTTGAGTTGGAGCTTTTCGAGCAACTGGCATTTTTCGGTCAATGGACGTTTTTCCAACTATTTGGCATTATTCGAGCCATGGGCATTTTTCGGACACTTGTCATAGACCTTTAAAGTTGAAAAAAGACTAGATGGTCTGGAGGGATGAATTGACAGCTGACAGCTGTAACATTCGCTTTTGATCACTTTTCACTTTTTATTCAATGAAAGTGAACAAAAGTAATCAAAAGCGATCCGATTACAGCTGTCATCTGTCAATTCATCCCTCCAGACTACAACGCCCAACTAACACCTTATGCACTGTGCTGCACAAGGTCTATTTTTGTCAAATGTCAAGTCAAGTGTTGCCATAGATTTTGACAGTAGCGAAAACTGTACTTATCGACGTTGCTGCCAACAAGACAATAATGTCATTACTGTAGTAAAGACCTAACTTAACACTTAACCGGTTGAATTTGTTTTTTCTTACTTTGTTCACGTCAGGACGTCATCATTAGACGTTTAAATGAAAAATGATTTAAATCGACAACCTTAAGCTTCAGAAAATGAAATGCTTCAAACGAACAGCATACTTTGTAATAATCTCTTTGTGTGCGAGGAAAAATTGCGGAAATCGTTACTTCGAATAAATGACATGAATATGCGAGAAAATCGAAATATGAATAACAAATTGGCCTGGCATCGCTTCTTAGCGATTGAGAGTGTTGTATCATTCGATTTAATAATTTTTTTTTTCTTCTCTCGAACAAAGTCAATTATAAATTGCTGGTGCAACGTTTTAATTAAAACACAATTTTCCTATAAGTATCTCTCGTCGTCTCTTGCCTCTGAACAAATCAAGTTTTGTATTTGATATACACACCGGATGGCATTGATAAAATTGCTGTTTATAATTTGTGTAAGACAAACATTTACCTTTTTAAACGAATCGGATATATGTGGCATGAATGTACACAACAGAGTGGAATTGTTAATTTTACTGATGACTTCATGAGCACTAAAAAAAAATCAGATGCTCACAACGACTTCTGCAATCTTCTTCTGTTTTTTGTAAATGAAAATTTATTTCGCAGTACGAAATGGCGCAAAAAACCGCCTCAATTGATGGATTGCTATTCAAATTGGTTGTGAGACTAATGTAGACACAAAAAGGCGTCGGGTTATTAGCACTTTTGACTTTGCAGGTCATGTAAGTATTTTGGAATTTGCACCAGCTCACAAGTCAAGGCTAAATATATTGCGGAAAAGATGAACAGGGAATTCGGGAATTTTCGCTGGATTTCGGAAATATACTTTCGCCGAAGAGTCAATTTCTCTGAATGTCAGCGAATACAATTCCGAATGTCAATAAAAATGTAAATTGAAATGAGGTTCCCTAGTCGCCGGGTTACCGAGTTACCGGTAAATTTTTTCGTTAAAAATTTGGATATCGGGAAATGAAACCACCGGGAAATGTATTGATCGGGGGGATCAGTTTTACATTTTTACGATAATCGCTCAGATAGAGATTAGTTGTTAAACATTGAGACATCTCTTTTCGACGGATTGATTTTAGGCTCATCGTCAGTTTTTCCATAGTTCCCTTCGCAATGGTAGCTGAACAATCATCGGTTGAACTGCGTGATAGATCTTGTTCCGAGAAAATTTGCTATTGGTATCAGAGCATGGGGAATCACGACATAACACGATATTTACCTGTGCCATTGACCAACAACATTCTCAAATCTAAAAATGGCATTCGATTGTCAAGTTCAATGTAAAAATACAATTTCGGCTTTGTGTGTTGACGGAACTGTTAATATACACTGCGGACAGGGAAAGTGATGGATCTGCTTCTCTAGAACATTTTTTCCACGCACGGCAAACTTATCTCTTATCACATTGTCGTAATCGTTAAGCAATTTTACGGTTCATTTAAAACGGTTTATGCGCACAATATTGTTTTGATATTGATATTAGTAACGTCCCATTACGAATATTATTGATTAACATGCTGGATATGTCGATCTCGAAGTCCAATTGAGTCATTGGGTAATTTTAAAATTGCGTAGGGAAAATTGTGTTTGGTCGGACCAAAAAAATAAAATCTGATTAAATGTGTAACTTGTGTCCATACGCGTAATGGGGCAATTAAAATCCATTCGAAGACTTACAAGTAACTATATTCGAACCAGTGGAACGTGTGCAATAAATAAATTATTTTTTAGAAAAATTTAAATTTCTTTTCACGAACTCGAGAAACCATTGGTGTGTAAAGTGTGACAATCGAATTGTGGACGGATTTGCCTCACACAGTATAAATATAGCAACAAAATCAAAGACTTCGATTACCTAATTTTCAATTTACACCTCAGTATTATCACATCACTGAGCAATATCACACAGCGTATAACCACGAATAATTGCAAATGAAAACGAAATGAAATATAACGAAAGAAAAAAAAACGCAGAAACTTTCTTAAAGAGACACAAAGCACAAAGTTATTATTACCTAACAGCAATTCCACGTTAAAAAAAAGAAGAAATAACGAAATTTCTCTAACATTTTTTTTAGTGGTGTTAGAGTCTACGCGAGTTGTTCACTTTATACAGTCATAATTTTGGTGGATACAATACATAAGGTAAATGGTATGAGGTATGACCAAGACATCTATTACAGAATTGAATATATTATTAACCGAAAAAAAACCTGTTGTCCAAAAAAAAAACCACACTCAGCCTATGATAATTCTTTGCCAACAACAAATTTCAATTTCACTTTTGTTTTTCGTTTTGTATTTTTGTTTTGTTTGTTCATAAAAAAAAAGTTGTGTGCTTTTGTTTTGTGTTTCGTATGGCGATGGCGAGTCTTTCAAATTTTTTTATTTTTTATTTTGGCTTCGACCTTGAATTATTCAATTAAATTATTCAGCACAGAGTTGTAAATATATATATTTCGTAGTCGGTTTCAAACGCGAAGCAAAAGAACAAAAAAACTATTTCGGATGGTCATAGTAATTGGCGAAGAAGAAGAAACAAACTGACGAACTCTCCATACAGAAAACTGACTGTTGAATTCTGATGAACCATTCATTAGACTATGATTTGGAGATTTAAAAAAAAAATCACTTAAAAGGAAGAGTGAAAAGAATATATTGTGTAGATTCTACTCATACTCTCAGTTGTATTACATTCAAGAGACGATTCGACCTTTTCAATTAACCAATTTTTTTCTTCTTCATTTTTTCTCAATTCGATTGAAAGCAATTTGAAATCTTGCTATTGTTGTTAAGTGATTCATATTGTTTGTGACTATGAAGCTCACATTGACACATTGACAAACTCAGTCAGCCCAAAAAAAATAAAAATTATTTTCGACTCAACCGTTCGAATTGTATCATTTTGGTGAATTGGTCAGAACATAATTCTGGTGCTCAATACACAATTGTTATGATTCTAATGTTTAAAAAAAAACGCCTCCTCCTCTCCGCCTCACTATTAACATCTCCAGTTCATAAGTTCAAATAAATTTTCGTCGTTCAGTCGCTTTCAATTAAGTTGTTACGAAAAAGTCTTGATACAATAAATAATGCCGAAATGGTTAAATTGGTGTGTGTTTCGTGGTTTCTCCGTTAATTTATTGTGCGGTGTCAGAAATTGGATGGATGGAATAATTCAGGCACCGAGAAAATTGAATGACTGACAAATAGCGCCTTTATACAATCGACTTCCTTGAGTACAAATTGGACAAATTTTTCCGCTCGCAATTTGTATATATTACAATAGTCCGATAGAGAGGCTGATTAACATCAGCGTCTCTTTTACTGGATTTAATGAAACTTTACCGAAATTTGGTGTGAAATTTGCTTTCGGTTAATTCCTAACTTTTGGTGAATTTCAGTGAATTTCAGGGAATTCACAGAATTTACCAATAAATAAGCCCTGCTGTTGAATCATAACACATTTCACGTTTTGCTATTTTCTTCGAAATTATAAGTGAACAAAGAGGCTATAAAAATGATCCCTAAAACCATTTTATTGCACTGTAACCTTCAACTATGACATTCAACGGACGAGCAGGTAGATGAAAAGTGTTTGAGCCAAAAAGAAGAAACATTTATAGAAAGCTAGGACGCTCAATTGGATTGATAAAATTCTACGGTGATAAGAAGGCTTCCGCAAACGGTTAACTATGCAGATTAAAATCCAACCCTTGCTCATTTATTATCACCTTTTTCGTCTATATTGTCAAAGTGTGACACGCCAGCCGGCACATAATTTTGGCATCACAACACAAAAATTCAAAAATTAAAACGAAGATTCATCATAAACAAGGAAATTCTTTGAAATGTCAAACAAAAACAAAAGAGCGAAATTCTATTGTCTATCGGAATTGGTGTGTCTGTGTTTTGAACCACAATATTGAGAAGTAACGGTAAAAAAAATTGAACAAAAATTGTTTTTTTTTCTGAACTCACCTTCATATGGATATCTCCAAAATCATACAAAGCCGCTGATTGTAGAATAGCTGTAGACATTTTCAAAATATTGTTGATACAATTTTTGAGGTTTTTTTTTTCTTTTAAATTATTTATCGAGCACACTGTTATCCCTTGATGAAAATCGAATTTTTCACGAAAAAAAACTTTTGTTTTTTCGTTTTATTTTTCCAATGAATTTAAAAACTTGCGAATATTTTTCATAAATATACAAATCACTCACTGGACACAATAAATTTTCTTTTCTTTCAATTTTTTTTTCGCTTTTGCGGTTGTTGTATTTTTGTTATAAAAACAATTCAGATTTCCAAAATATTAATATTATCAAAACACACGGCAAATTAAATTGTTTTCCTGTTCGCGACAAAATAATTTCCCTTTTTGTTTGTTCAATTCTCTCGTTTTATTTCAAATAATAATTTTTTTTTCGATCGGATCGAATATTATCAAGCATAAAACTCATACGACAAAAACTCTTGGTTTTCAATTTTTAACTTTTTTTTTTTAAATTTTCTTTCAATTTGAAACTGAATAAAGTAAGCTCGAATTTGTGTGTAATACGCGTACGCTCTCCACGCCGTTCATTTGGATACTGATTTTGAAATCGAAATTTTTTCCGTATTCGAGTTTATAATACCCAACAAACAACTGAATATTAACAATTTCAACTACCACTTTACCAACGAGACGAGTTTTTTTGTTTAAAAATGTATGGCATGGATGTGTGTGTGAAATTTCTGTTTTGTTTGGTGATAAATGCCTCTACATCATCCAAACGGGGTGGTATGTGTGTATTCAACAAAACTTTATTATGCATTCGCTGTATTTCGCTGTATATACGGCTCAGACGTTCTTCATACATTACCCTCATACATGTCAGCCGGAAAGCAATACAAATAAAAAGGCAACATCGCAAAACTTCTTTTTTGTTGTTGCTAGTGTTGGTGGTGGTGGTTATTATATTCCCCAGAGTGTTGTTATTCAAAAAACATATTGTTTATAACACAAACACATTCAAACCAAAGTCTCTTAAGTGTTGTACACTTTAAAGGGGAATTCCGTGTTTTATGTATTGAGTGGGGGGTTCAGCGAGAGAATTTATCTCTTTGTAGTTACTTTTAATAACAAAATCTTACGAAGCCGATGCCGCCGCAACTTGAGTATTGTTGTGATTTTGTTGTTCACATTGTACCGAGTGGATTGACTAGGTTAGTAGTAGAATGTATATATCAATTATAAGGACTGAGGCATTGTACATTTACAAAGCAAAACAAAGCAGAAATTCTAATGTTGTTTCTCCATCGCAAAAACCTCTCTGTGATATGTTGATGTGTGTAGGCAGCACATTTGCTCGTAATCGAAACATACTTAAATGATAATTATGTACCCGGTTAAATAAGGTTCTTACATAGTTGGTATATCGTAAATACCCCGGTACACACAGTCTATTTTATGTTGATTACGAAAAATTTTAGCACACAGATTAGCCCGTGATTGGGTTGCTTAATGTCTTTCAGTGGTAGGAGGAGGTAGTACTAACAGTGTATATCTTAGCTGTGTATATTATAGAAAATCCGAATTGGTTTCAAAATCTAGCCTTTCAATGTTACCAAATGAAGAATGCATTTTGTAAATCAGCGTAACATTATAGAGAATTATAAGAAAAATGAAATTTCATTAATTTAGTTCAGTCTTGAATAAATGATTGCGATGTTTTCAGCAGATTTGTATGAACGTTCATTTTTATTATGATTCGCTATAATATGACATGTCCCGTTTCTGCATTAAATATGAAAATTTTATTCAACGGAAATTTAAATTTCTTTGATCATTCGCGACCAAAACCTTCAGTTTGACACCAACTTTGATTTTCTATGTCGACTGGGATGTCAACTCAGATGTATACAATTAGGCTCGTTAGAACCTTACTAGTGTCTAGGACTCATCAATGAATGAATGTATGAATGTCTAGTTTAATTGGCACTTACAACTAAGGTCCCAGTACAAATGTCTTGTTCGCGGTGTTGTAAAATGGCTTTGGTTTATTACTGTGGTGTGGTCTTACATTGAACAAAGCAGTCTCGGTTTCCACTTTTTTTTTAATTTTAAATTGAAATTTGTTATTAAAATGTCCATATTACCAATTGACGATCCGACAAATTCATTTCGAAAGCTTTCTGTTGCATCTTCAATTGTTGCAACACTCTCTGTCTCGTTAATTAATTTTAATTGTTTTTGTTTATCGCTTTTTTTTCTGAATTTATTTCGTCTGCATAAAATGTCTTAATTTAGCTGCAATTTGTATACGGTTATTAAAATGGTCACCGGAAATTTAATTCTTTTTTAGTTTTATTTTAATATCAACTATGACATCATTTCGTACACACCAGTCAAAAGATATGAAATATGTATGTATATGCGGCACATCCTGTAACCCTCTGACTTTCACAATTTTTTTTCCTCGTTTTGCGGACTCTCATTTTGTAATATTTAATTCATTCATGTTCTCCTCAGCTGTTTTGCAACAGTTTTCGCGGTTAATTTTATTTATCAGCACAATGCAAGGAATTTTAGCGAACACAATGTTATTGATGACCAGACTTCGTTTAATTTTGAATAATCTAGCAATTGACATAAGAACTACGGAAAATTCGAATATTATGACCCGCATTCTTTGAAACAGGAAGAAAATTGTGAGATTCGACATGCTTTCTGTTTTGAGAGTTGTTGTGGTTTGTAATTGATTCCACAAGAATAGCATTGAACAAATGAAGATCTAGATTTCTAATTTCTGAATTTTGGTTAGGCAAGTGCTCGCAATAAGAGTGAAATACTAAAATAGAAAATCTAGATTTTCATTTGTTAAAAAAAATTTTGTGGACAAAAAAGAGTTGAAAATCTTACCTGTTGCAGTTAATTTTGTCTATATATTGCGGGTAATCTTCGTTGTCTGCTACAGCTGTATTTTTTGTGTGGAGAACAGATGTGGCAGTTATTGTTGCTTATCTGGAGACAATGCTACCTGCATAACGGCTGAGACTTTAAACTCTTTTTTGTCAGTCAATTTTCAAACCCCAACAACTCCTAAAACCTGAAAACGAGTCGAATTTCACATTTCTAGATGGTCTGGAGGGATGAATTGACAGCTGACAGTTGTGATTGGTTCGGTTTTGGTCACTTTCGTTCACTTTTCACTTTTTATTCAACGAAAGTGAACACAAGTAATGAAAAGTGAACCGATTGCAGTTGTCAGCTGTCAATTCATCTCTCCAGACCTAGACCACATAGTCTTTTTATAAACTTAAAAGATCTATTATGCCAACGTATTTATTTGCTAAATAGCTTCTTATAAAAATGACAAGCGTATCGCGTTGTACTAGATGTTTTTAACTTTCTTGCGTTTTCTTTCAGATCCAATGGACGTAGAAACTATGCACAGATTTGCTTAATCATTGGAATTATAATATCATCTTTGGGAAAGAACACACAAGAGAAATACTTTGTAATGTCATATGACACATCCATCGACATTTATACCTGAAAATAACATTTTTCTTCATTTTCATGTAAGGAAGCGAGGTAGCCAATGCGGATATTTTCAAACATAATTTGATTCAATCTCTTACTTGTTTGTTTTACAGCGTTATGTTTCATAGGAAATCTTGTACTTCCTTAGTTTTTTTATTAAGTTTTTCTATAGATCACTAAAATGACCGCTGGCGTGACGATCGACGGTTCGGTTTTGCTTCTAAGGGAATTCCCCGTATTTAGTTCATTTGCATTCATTTCAAGGAATTGGACGCACTCACTTATTCATTACTATGGGAAATTGTGAAGTTGGTTTCGATTAGTTTGCACACTTTTCCCCACCATTCCTAACGTTTCCGTCATCAGTTTCACCAAACGAAGAGATCTATATCAGAGAACTCTAGCTACATATCATCATTCATTATTAGATTGGAGCCGATGCCAATAACAGATGATTAGTGTATGAAAAAATTAGCTCTTCCTGCATTGTGGAATAGTTATTTGTGCACCGGACCACTGAAATACGACAAATTTTGCCATGATCTTTGGTTATGAAATGTCAAGTTTTCCCGAATCGTGCGGGAAAAAATTCATTTCTTTACGATCTATTGTGCGTGAAAGAAATTACATGAATTTTTCCATGACTATACGATTGATCAAATTTAATATGGTGAATGTGAAGTGCGTATGTTTTCAAGTAAATTGATGTGTTTTGTCTATTTACGTTGTCCGTACCTCGACAAGAAATGGTTTTTTTTAGCACACGTCCTTATTTAACTTAGAACTGTTGCTGAAAAAAATCATAATTTCCTGTCTTGGTACGAAAGATACTATTATGCCACCGAGTTGCATACATGATCAATAAAGAAAACGAAAGTGTAATTTTCGTCATATGCGGTGTGACTAACCTTATTTTCTCTCCATCCAAAAGCTTTGACCAACTCCCATTGGACGCTTTGTCTCATGACAATTCAGGCCAGAAAATTTCGGTTTTCCCGTTTTCCTCTCATGAGGGGAGAAAGTGGAACATTTCTTATCTGAATTGTCACTTTGTTTTCAGTTTTTTAAAATACCATGCCACTTGTGACGCAAATTTTTCTTTCACACATTTTTTGGGTCAATTTTTTGTTGAATGCGTCCCACTCAGCGATATCAGTTATTTTGTAGGTAAGATGAAGGACTTGCGTCACATTTACCCTTTAAGGGTTTTTTGACTCATTACAGAATTCACGAGGTTTCATGGTCCGTTAGGGTCTAATTCTCAAGAAACATATACCATCCATAATTCCCTTGACTGAAAGTCAGGGTCTTATGAAAGAAAATACCCTTAAATGTCCGTAACGCTAAGTTCACTTTGATATTTTGAAAATGTTCTACATTGGGAAAAAACGTTAAATACAGAAAACGTCCGTACACTTGTGGACTCAATAACTCGAGTAATTCTTTACCAATTTGCTAAATTTTGGTTTTAATCGACGGAGAATGAAAATCATGAGGTTAAGTTCGTAGATGGGCAATATTGGGGTAATGAGATGGGAGTAATTCTCAAGAGAATTTTATTCCTTGTTACCGCGATAACTTCCCTAATTCTTATCAGATTTTCAAAGATTTTGTCTTAATCGACGAAGATTGAAACTCTTGAGGCTGAGTTTACAGATGGATAATGTTCGAACAACGATATGGGAGAAATTCTACACAGACGCTTTTTCTTGTTACCGCGAGGTAGCTTGAGTAATTTTTACCCGATTTTCAAATTTTTTGTTTTAATTGACAGATAATGATATTGGAGTAGTGAGTTTGGAGTAATTGTAAACATAACTTGTTATACCACGACATTTTTGCAACGGATATCCAGAAAAATTTCTTATTTGACGAGTAGTGAAATTCTGGATTTCTGGTCTAACAATTTAGAAGTACTTCCCAAAAAAGTTTTTGCTTGCTTGAGAAACCAATAGTAGGAGTAATTCAAAGAGGCTTCAATATTTTGATCTATTACTTCATTTGATCGAAGATTTTCAAAGATTGATTTCAGAAATCTTTTACTTCATTTGTTTTGACCACGTTTTTTGCTGTACAAGACCTCATTTGTCGATGCTTGTCTTTTATTATTGCTGTCGTTGTCGATAGCAGATGACAGCCGTCTGTAACATGTTAAAAGAAATTTTTTCGTTCCTAAAGTGTTTGTACGAGTGTGAACTTTGTCAGAGCGAAGCGAGGGTCGTAATTCACATGAGTTTTTTTTTCAAGAGGTAGGCAAGAAATGCGCCACCTTTTCATCGCTTCTAGTAGACTATATAGGAGACTCATATTAGGAGTAAGACATCGCCCGCTGGCTCAACTCATAGCTCTTTTTGTTTCTTCATGAAATTAAATAAGTATGAGTAAAATGAAGCATGTGATGACTGCTGTTTTCTAAATAAAAGAGACATCACCTTTTCATGTGACTTTAATTTTGTGATCTCAAAAACACCACCTCATTTAACCTGTCACAGACAGAAAGCATATTAACAGTTTTACTAGCTGATCTATTACTTCATTTGATCGAAAATTTACAGAGATGATTTCAGAAATCTTTTACTTCATTTGTTTTGAACATGCTTTTTGCTATATAAGACCTCATCAGTCAGAGCTTGTCGTTTATTCTTGCTGTCGTTGTCGATAACAGATGACAGCCGTCTGTAACAGAAATTATAGAAAAAAATAGCCAGTCAAGGGACCTGATCCACCCAAGAGGTGGGGCCTAGTTCTGTAAACAATTAAACGAGCCAGGGTGACTTATTGTTCATTGAATTGTTGATTCTCCTAGTTCATACTGAATCGGATGGAAGCATTTCTACAGGTTGATGCAACTAAACTAAAAGCTTCCTGATTTCAATGAGCTCATTATTTCAAATTAGCACGTAGCATTTGCACAACTACCGGATTTAATATAAATCACCAAAACATATTCATTGAAGAAAAAAAAACAGCACGAAGATGATTCCAGACCTCTGTTGAATTCGATGGTAAAGTATAAAATGTAACAAAGTTGTAAATTTCAGTAAAACAATTACGTAAACAACAAACCGAGCAACAAGTAAACAAACACACAATCTACTCTCAACTCTCATTCATTTATTTCAGCTGGAACATTTTCAATATAAACTGTTTAGGCCAAAGACACACGAGCAATTTTGCATTGCTGAGATCGACAGTTATGCTGCATTTTCCAATGCATTCCGATTGATTAGTGACATACGTTAAGCAATGTGAAACTCATCAGGATAACTGTCGATCTCAGCAACGCAAAATTGCTAGTGTGTCTTCGGCCTCACGATGTGTACAATGAAAAGCGAGTAATGTTCGGCTCTTGCTTAAAAGAAAAGTTGTTTAACAAAACGGTGTTTTGTTGTAATTGAATGGTGTCTGAATATCATCTCTATATATGCTTTAGGTATATGTTTGAGCATAACAAAATTTCCACACATCATATTCGGATGCATGAACGGAACGTTTGCTTATGGCAGTCAATTACAAGCTGTAAACAATAATTTCGAATATTTATTAATTTCCAACGTACGATTTTTATGTTTTTCAATTTATTCTCGCTCTCTTTCGGTTTGAGTGTGTTCTGGTCACATTACCGTACCAATACGACACACAGCAGCGACTTATGTTGCAATTGTAGTTCGAAAAGTGCATTTCAATCTACAAAGAAAATGAAATCTTTTGTTTCCCGTCCGTTTTCATTACAATTTTAAACTTTACGTTTTACGTCGACGATAAAATGTTTGTTTGTTTTTATGATTTTTTTTCTTCACGCTGTAGCTTGTATAATTGCAAAATCGTGACTTCAACATCCTATATGCGTTTGTAATCTGTTTGCGATGATCTATAAAAAAAAATGTCGTAACTGCACACCATACGGACTTGTTTGTCGCTCTTACATTTTAATTGTAAGATTTGTTTTGGGCAATTAACTTTGCGTAAGCAATCGATTGCATAGAAAGCCAAAATTGTTGTATGTGTTTCGAGCAAGTCCTCAATCCAAGTCCTTTACTTTTAGTGGAATTTCTAGTAACAAGTTATGGATGTAGGAGAATAGCAACTCACTTCCTTTAAGAAGTTCATGTATTTACTACCTGCCCCATGAGAAAGTTGACCATTACGTAGCTATTTACCTCCTGCGAAAATTATCCATTACATGTGGACTGTTTCCTGCTCATTATTTTCATTTTCTATTTGGAAATTAACTTTCGCATGGGCAGCTAGTAAGCCCTAATACATTGGATGCTGTTACGCACTTTATTACAAGCAAGACAGTAATGTACTATTGTGATATTCGTAAACTTACTCGTGTGTTTTTTTGACCCGCCTGAAGTAGTTGCAAAATGAGTTGCAAAATTCGTAAAAGGAAAATGTTTTCAGCAGCAACTTTTGCAACTACTTCAACTACTACGCCTGAAGTAGCTGCGAAATTTTCAAAAGGAAAATGGTTCTTGCAACTTCCTTAGAAACTACTTCAAAAGGCTGTTTTTTTGGAGCAACCTGCTTCCGCAACTGTTTTTCGACAAGTCTAGTTGTACACCTCAACTTCGGCTCGGATTTACAAAACTCTACACTTGTGAAAAAGACAGTTACAGCTCAAAGACACACCTGGGAATTTGCTCTTACCACAAAATTGTTACCGTACGTAATGAATTACTTTCGCAGCATCCATTGTAACCTATTCTCGCGAAAATCTCAACAAAAAAAGAAGGCTTTGAATTTCACAAATAAACATAAGCATAAACATACAGTCAAAGGCAGTCAATTTTCAGCATAAATTAGCTTCACCTGTTTTTCAACTGATCCATACAAACAATCACAACCGTTTATACGTCTTTATACGGTTTTACCACTATCATGCGCGTGCGTGTAGCAGCTTCAACCGTATGAACAAGGAAAACCAGTTTTGATTGTATGTGTGGATCAGCTGAAAAACAGCTGAAGCAACTTTATGCTGAAAATTGACTGCCTTTGACTGTAAGCAGCATACACAGTTTAGAAAAGTTACCGTCTGATATGTAGAACTGGCTGCGATTGTCAAATAATCTTACTGTAGAACTCTATTAGAGTCAAAACACATCGAAACTTTTTGTCGTGAAGTGACAGTTTTGACATTGGCATTTTTGACGTTGACATTATTGACATCTGAAAATTGTTGTCATAACCTCAATTGAAAACGTGAACTGTACACAAAACTTGTCTTGAAACAATTAATTTTTAATAATATTACAGTGTTATCGTATACTTATTGTAATATTTACGATAATACTGTAATATTATTCAAAATTAATTGTTTCAAGACAAGTTTTGTGTCCAGTTCATAATTGAGATTATGACAAAAATTTTCAGATGTCAAAAATGAGAACGTCAAAAATATCAATGTCAAAACTGTCACTTCATGACAGAAAATTTCGATGTGGTTTGACTCTTAGCCTACACATACTCACAGTGTCACTAGACATTTGTGACTGTTGTTTTGTCCGTAGAAGGCCTCCTAAGCACTCAATATATAAAACTATTAATGCTGCAAGAACTGTGAAGGGTGTTTTATGTTGTCGAAATGGCTTCGACAAAAGTCATCTGTCATCGATAACACCGGCAAAAATGAGCGTGGAGATCTCGTTAGTATTCTCTTTTCTAGCAAATTATATGTTAAAACAAATGAAGTAAAAGATTTTCTATCAAACATTTCCCTTCACCCATCTAATGGACAAGAAACACGAAAAGCTTTCTTCGGTGACCCTTTCTCATTCCAAAAGAGTGTGTGTAAAGAGTATTGTAAACTCTTAATTGCGACCATTAACCTTTTCGAAACAATTGTTAAACTGTTATCGACGACGACGACGGGATGTAGGTGCTTTCGTGCTCTTAAAATGAGTCAAGGATGTTGTATCAAATACTAGACGATTTGAATCAGATTTAATGCTAATATTGCACTACATTTGCCTTCTCTTAAAGGACATAATTAATGATTCTTATTAAACATGGAACGTAATTACGACAAAGAAAAAAATATTCGAAAAGGAATAGCAGAGTGAAGTGCCCCATTAGTTTTCGTTCGTTATACAGTAAAATGTAAACACACAAAACTTTTACAACATTAAATCGATTGAAAAAGCATCAACCAGCAATCTATATAATGTAACACTTCATTCGATTGTTAGTTTTACTGGAGAGAAAAAAAATAGTCGACCGGAAGTTCTGATTACAAGAAATTGCTTTGATCAATTTTTTTTTTGAAACTTCGACAAGAATGAAGACTGTTCATATTTTTAAATAGTTGCAGTGGTTTTTGAATCAATATTTAAATAAATCGATGAAGAGAGTAAATAAATTGATAAAAAAAAACTTGGAAAAATTTATTTGTACAAAACTTTCTGTAAGTAATGATGTTTTGGCCTTATCGCGTCCGAATTAAAACATTATGGATTTGAGATAAGATTTACTTTTATTCCATAACTTTAATATTTTTAACAACGTGCAGGGAACATCCATAAATCTCGGTAGCGTATTTCCTACAATATTTCGACTCCTTTACACCCAGTTATCCTGTGTCTCAGTTCTGCGCACCCTAACAGGCGATAGATCTTATTACTAATGGTCATTCACACATTTCCTTTTGATATGAGTCTTTCTATCCTTCTACCACATTTTAAACGTTTAGAAACGGTAAGCTCATTCTGATATTTTATCGTTAAATCTATTACTTCTTTTGTTGAAAATAGTACCTAGTGTTAACATAAAATCTTCTACTTCACTTTTTTAAACCATTCATTTTACTGTATAATACCACATTTTCACCGGTTGTTATTGGTATTTTTGTCATTCATGTCGACAACAGATGATTAGCTGTTTCTTTAAATGTTGTCTAATGTTTGCATTAGAGTTTGTGGTGGACAATATCCCCATGAAATAAGAGTAGAGCTTTAATTCATTGTAGAGTAGCGACCGGAACAGATTTTTTATATCATTTTTGTTTAAATGAAGTTCAAAAAAATCATGTTGTCCACAATGGACAAAACTCAAGTCGGCGGCTCTGGTTTTCTTCCGCTGCATGGGAACAGAAGCGTGTTTGGTTACAATGACTATTTTGCGGTTTGATTTTCTGTTTCTTATAAAATGGCTTGACGGAAATCCAATTTCCATAAATGATCGAAAGCCTGCGTGCAATGCACACTGATCACACATATAAGTCCCTCGTAAGGCCACGTCTGGAGACGTTGAGCCATTATTATTACACGATGTCATACACGAAAAATGTTCATGGTACGAACGAAATTCGAGAACGAACATTGGGTTGAAATATCTTTCGAAATTTATCTTTCGGGTTGACTCGTTCGGCAAGGAAAGGTATAATTTCCCAGACCTCGGTCTTCACTTCACATCAGTACCCTAATTTTTCATACCAATTCCAATTTATTACGAGATTATACACTAGCGACTAGGCCTACTCTCGTTTTTGAATTATTCTATCCATTCTGAAAATCGGAGTAATAAAAGAAGTATTTGTCCTTATTGGGTAGTTGGCATATAGATTTTTGACCTTACGAATTATGACTCTCGTAGGAAAGACTTTTTCTTCGAGAATGCAATCCATTTTCTCGTTTTGATAGGTTGGATTTCGTAAAAAAATGACATTTCGTATTACGTATTACGAAATTCATATTTCGCAATTTGTATTTCGTATTACGTAATTCGTATTTTGTAATATGTATTACGTAATTCACATTTCGTATTACGTATTTCTTAGCTGTTCAAATCTGTAAAAACGGAAAATATCCGAAATTACCGTACAACACATGTGTCACAACAATACGTCTATTGATTAGTTCTTTTTAAAATGGAACTCCCTCTGTGTGACTGACGAGATTTATGAATGTTCCCATACAACTTATGCGACTTATAAATGGAAAGTTATCAGAAAAAAACGAAAGGAATAAGTGTGAGCAATCGATTCAGAAAAAAGTACTTCAACGACGTTATTACAATATTGGACATAAGATATATTTCACCATAGAAACACACTCGAACGCATTTTGAGCGTCGTATTAGATAATACGTTTTTTTGGGTAAACTTCATACAATTCTCCAGTTCATGTCATAATAATAATTTTTTTCTTTTCTGTGTTGATAAGAAATACAAATATTAATTAAAACTGCCGTAAATTTAAAAAAAGAAATAATTTAATACCTTACACTCCGAGCTGTGTGAGATAAGATTTCTTTTTTTTTTTTTTGGTATTCAAGTTATCATTCAGTAGATAAGAGTGTTAAAAAAATGCACAAGACATTTTATATCATATCATTCGGAGGTTTTTTTTTGTTTTGTTAATAAAACTCTGTTGATAACAATTAAATATGTGGGGCAAAACACTTGATTGATAAAAAAACACAGTTTGACATGTGGTGCGTGTAAAAGAAGTGAAAGTTCAATGCAACTTAATCCTTGACTTCAAAGCTGGTAGAGTTAAATGATTTTATTATCTACATCCATATTTAGAAACAGCAACAATAAATACTTAAAAGAAATGAGGAAGTTAACTTAAAGGAAATATTTCATGATAAATAGAGCAAATTGTCTTCAATCGCTCGCTCATTCCTCTATTGCAAATTCTTGTGGTTGATAAGTTGGGAAATATATTGGTTCATTGAACTGTCTCTTCATAGAGACTATTTTTTTTAAATGTGACTGCCCATTATGTGAACATTTTGCAAGTTAAAAATCAAATTCTATATCTTCTATACCCAGGAAAATATCGTACTTTTTGTAGACGGCACCCCTCTATTACTTCTTTTGATTCAAGTATTTTCTACTGTTTGGTACAAAATCTTTTACTTCAATTTTTTTAATACAACATTTAAAATATCAGACCTCGCTCGTCACAGATCTTCGTTTATTTTTGTTTTCGTTGTCTCGATAAAAGATGACCAGTGTAACCATATATGAATTCGGTACTACCAACACAGTTTTTTTTTGTTCCACGAATATTCAACTTTGTCGTATATATCACTCTTTCATATATGGTGTAACCGGAATCAATCCTGCAATCTAGTCAGGGAAAGTAGAACTAAGAGTTCAACAGACTCTACTCTAGACCTGCACACATAGAAAAAGAGAAACGGAGTCATTTCCTGAAATTTTGCATGAAAATGTTTTTCGCAACAATTTTTGCAACTACACCACCTGAAGTAGTTGCAAAAGTGGTTGTAAAATTTGTAAAATGAAAATATCTTTTGCGATAACTTTTGCAACTACTTAAAAGGCTATTCCCAATTGAAATAATAAAATATCTTCCATTGGGCTTACCAATGGGACTGTTTCCTCTTACAAATATTTCGGAGCACTTTACCGTTTATTTCACACCATAGAAATAGAGATCCTACGGAACAATGTCTAAGGCGCCTAAATCACTTAATACTCAATCGGTGTACGCACCTAACGACAGACGAAGGGAGACGGTTTTCTTGCAGATGAAACAAAAACAATAAAAATACACTCACTCGCTGCGCTTGCACCTAGTAATTTTTTGACATTGGGAAATGCTTTAAGAAATGCTCAAGTTATCAAGAAAGTGGAAAGTGTAAAGCTATTGGTTTTATATGTTCAACAGGCTGCAAGAATATTCTTCAGATTGCAGTATCAAGAATTCCGGTAAGACTGACCACCAACGGTAAGAGTATTGTTAAATCCCCTTATACATAGCACCTAGCATTTGTAGAATATTCGGTGTCACAGTTGGGCTGAAGGAACATCCATTACGAATTTTCGAGGATATTTTAACAGACGAATTATTCTATTACTTTGCGAGGTGCTTTGGTATTACAAGAAAAAAATCGAATCTGTTACTTCTTTTGATCGAATCATTTTCTGCATCGTGCAATTGAGATGCATGATATGGTTCAAAATGTGATAGAAATAGAAGTAAATAATCGTTACGTGTGCCATCTTTATGAATGATTGATGGAACATCTAGTACTTCATTTGTTAGACTTCTCTAAAAGATAGTATTAGTTCAATTTAAAATTGTTTTCCATTAAGTAAGCCTTTACAGTGTAAAGGAAAAGACATTGAGGTTAAATACTGCGACAAACGACTGAATAAAAGCACACTAAATGATAGCCGAATTAGCATATCAATTTGAAACAGACATCCAACCTTTTGATGATATTTACTCTGCTACGTTACACTAACAGTGACTAAGTAACTAATTTTCAGTTTTTCTCGTTACACACACTCATCATCACCATCATATGGAATCTAATGCATTTATTTATAGTGTCAAAAAACACCGAATTCAATTAATAAATGAATTTATTAGAGAAAATTAAGCATTTATTCAAATTAAAGACCTATCCCCTGCCTAATTATCATCTCACATTTTGTTATTATATCATCACCCATCTTGTTGCCATATTATTCAGTTTATGTGGGTTACCGTTTTTTCTTTTTCGAAAAAAGCATGTACCAAAATTTGGTACAAACATTGTCAGCCAAAGGAATAAGAAAAACGACAAGAGCAGTTAAAAACATGTGTTCAAACTCAAATAATCTGTTTTTACGTTCAGACCCATCTTCAATATTATTAAATTATAATACGAAATTTGGTAAACATCGTTTTCGGTTGGAAATACATTTTTTTTTTCATTTTTTACGGGGCTAATATTTTGAATATTAACATTTTGTAAAACATTCCGAGTAATTTGATATTTTACATTCGTTGGGTACACTCAGTTATATATGAACTGAACCTATGTGTTGTATAGTTGGTCGACACGTTTCTTATGAACTTTACGTCTCTCCTTTATTGCTCACAAGTAGTTAAAAAACGTATTCTTACGTCAATCTAATCGTGCGTGAACAAGTCACATCGACAATACATAGCCGACAAGTTATATTTTACGACGTTCTGTAATTATCAATCACATTCATATTGCTATAGATTTGAAGTCAGTTAGGAAATAAATATTTACTCACTGCACCCTCAGAAAATGAGCCATTACTTCCTTGAACCGATCGATACAACTCATGTCCCCTGAGCTTGGTGAGTAGTTCTCACAATTGGAAAAATCAAAAATTTCCGAAGAAGGACCTTATCTTATATAGCAATGAAGTAAAGGCTTATTTTCAGGAGTGTTTTGAGTAAAAGATGACATTCTTGTGACAGGGAAGAAAATAGACATTTGCTCCCCGAAATGTCATCAGACGAAGCGTCGAAATTTTCGGTAGTTTCGTCAGTAAAATGGAGGTTCTATTTGTATGTAGTACAAATAGTTGTACATTGTACAATTAACTGTAGTGTGAAGTACGAAAAGCGACATTTTCTTGCGTCGTTTTGAAGGAAGGCATCGTCCACACACTTCTGTTATGTTTTAGCACTGAGTGACAAAAAGATAGTTATTTACGTTAAAGTTCATCTTATCGTCATGCTCGGACTGCGCCTCCACTGGCAATTTACACATTTATTGTACTGCCTAAAAATCATTTATTACTTGGTGGCGTAAACAACTACTTTGTGACACCATAACAAAACAGTGTTTTTTCAGAACTTGTCCATTTTGATCGGTACTGAAAAAGAGTCTCGCTGCACCATTACAACTGACAAAGTAAATTTATGTTTTCCTTTCTCCATGCGCATTAGCTTCTTTAAGATGCTTTTCCTTTGAACTAAATTTATTCATTAAAAAAAGGCTCTGATCACCACATTGCCGAACCGCAACGAATTGGTACAACGGCAACCATTCTGGTACAGAACATGAAAACCACTTGAGCAATTTAGGAGCTTAATGATGATGATGATGCCATGTTTCCCATTTTTATGAACATTTTTTTGTCTTCGTCTGTTTTGCAGGCATGTCTCATAAACAGACACTCAATGTTGTATTGGAACCCCTTAATCATTTTTGTTTTTCATTTTTATTTTTCATTTATTGTTTTCCTCTTTTGCATCTTTTGCGTAACCACTTTAGACATTATTTTGCCATCAAAATTGCACAGTTTGTATCGGTTTCAATTGTAATATGCACGCAATTTTGGATTGTACGTATAAGTAACAAAAGTTCGTTTTCGTTTGTTTTGTTTATTTCCTCTGTCGATGCAGTGGATTCTTTTTCTTTCTTTGTATTCTTTTCTCGAAACGATTACGATGTAATGGACGTTTTGGTTCGTTTTATCTTTATGGTAGCCTTTTTATCACTTCGTTTTTTAATCAAAAGAAATTACCACTCCCACGTATTGGATAATGTTTGTTGTTTTTCTGAAAAAAAAAAAACAAGATTAGGAGCTGTTCAAACGCCATACCCGTACAGATCATCAATATTCTTAGTTAATAGTAGTCTGCGCAATCTGAACTGAATTATATTTAATATTTCGGTTGTATACGGCTCAGTTCATATATAATTAAACGAAGCGTAGTTCAGTTAAGTATCTTACTATGTGCTAGCCATCATTGATTAACAGTTGAAAAATACGATGACATCAATTGAATTGATTTAAAGTACTTTTTTAATCAAATACTCCAAAACCTATAAACTGTGTGTGTGGAACGAGTATAAATTTTAAGTATTTTAATCAATTTCGACAAGTATCATTGACGGTTATATGTTGGTGTTATCAACAACAACAAAAAACAATTTTTTCGGTTGAGAAATTTGCGATTTTTTGTAAGTTGAAAACAAGACAAAAAGTCGTAATTTACGCAGCCGAAATTTGCGTAGGCAACAAATGCGCAAGTTAATACTTAATTAGTTATGCTAATGACAACGTAATAGTGGATTACATTCGATGCGGCGAAACGTATGCATTACGTGGAGATAAAAATTTTGAAATAAAAGTCGTGTGTTTTTTGAGCAACAAGCTTCGGTAACTGTTTATTCGACAAGTGTAAAATTTGCACATCCGAGCCGTGGGCAATATATGCAACTTAACTTGTCGAAAAACAGTTACCGAATCAAGTTCCTAGAAAAACACACGAGTCAGTTAGCGAGTACAGTCAGAGACTCAGACTCAGATTTCACATCTTTAGCTGGGGACCAGGCTCTGATCCCATTCAGGCTCTCTTAGAACAGTAAGGGAAAAGCATGTCGCGTTTTCCTGTTACTTTTCGACCATTCAAGCTGTCCAGAAACTGTACTGGTTGTCTCTCAAGAAATCTCCAGGCCAGTCTAAGGTCTTGCCGCCGCTCGGTCTGACAGTCGGAATAGCTACAAATGCAATTTTTCAATCAGTCAATATAGTTAGTCGAATTTCCTCTCTGGCCATTGTACTTACCACACACTTAGCTCACCGGCATTTTCATTCAGCAGTTCTACCATCAAAACTACTTCTACTGTCGAAGGAGCGTGGTTGTCGTTGTCGTTAAACCGTATAAACACAGTCTTGATTGTTTGAGTAGATCAGTTGAAAAACAGCTGAAGCAAATTTATGCTAAAATTTCACTAACTCTAACTGTACAAACTTGTTTCCGAATTAATAAATGACGTTGGCATCTAATGTATTCCCATTTATTGCCTGTCTCATGCGAAAGTTGATTATCACGTAAAATGAACCGAAAATATTCCAACATGTAATGGACAATTTCCGCAGTAGGCAAACTGGTATGTAATGGTCAACTTTCGCAATTAACATTCAATTCAACCTTTTTTTAACTCTAATCGTGCAGATTATTTCACATTTTTTATTTTTCAAATTAAAATTGAAAGCAGCAAAAAATCTATAATTAATAATTGCTGCGATTCTGCACGTAAGCAAGTGGTGTTCAAATGAAAATGTTAATTTTAATTTTTTAATCGAGATGTATCACAAAGCTCCATCGATGGACCTTGAACGCATTCAATTTTCTCATAAAAAAAACTGTTTTTATTTTTAATGAACTTATCAGTTGTTTGGAGTTTTTTATTTCTCTCAGCTACGATTTCAATTACAGTAATAGGTCGGTCGTATGCGGATTAAATATGTGTATTATGATGGCAACGTTCGTAGCAGAGTTCTAGGAGCAGTGCTATGTAACGTTCAATGAACATCTAAATTTATGTTTTAAAATAGAACATGACTTTCGGATGCAAATGACTTTTTATTATACAATCCTAATGTAGGATTTTAACAAACGTTTAGAAACTGCAGGCGTATCGACATATTATAATGATTAAATCTAGGACTTCTTTTGTTCAAATGATTAGCCTGTGTTTATAACCAAATCTTTTACTTCATTTGTTTGAACTCATATTGAAATATATAAGACCACGTCAATAAAAGGTGATCGCTTATTTTTGTCATTGTTGTCGATAGCAGATGATGTTGTCGATAACACGGTCACAAACTTATAATGTCCTTCAGAGTGAGTAACAACTAGAATGTGAATATTCCAAAGTCATGGCCCATAACAGACGGCTAGCATGTCACTAAAATAATAATCGAATCTGTAAATAACTTGTTCAACGAATCAATTCAAAATCGTCTACTTCTTTAGTTTACATAGATTTGCTTGAGTCGTTCAAGCACTTATTGTACATCAACATAAAACATTCAAGCTGTAGATACTTCGACCAAGCGAAAACCTTGAATGAAGAGAAAGCTCTAGTTTAAAATTGTGTTCGTTTAAATTGTGCATAGATGATCACACCTGCAAATCTAAGAATGTCAGGTCATACATCTGATACAACTGATTCACTTGAACTCTTGGTTTTCAGGTAAAATCGTATACAAGGTAGAATTGGGTCTACGGACCTGTTCTGAGCGTATGTATACCGTTAAAAAATGAATTAAAGAAATTTACAACAATTGATAGAGAAGTCCCTACTTAATTTTCAGTGGTTCTACGATTGTGCCCGTACTTTTGTAAACTGATTGCCAATATTCCGACAAGTTGAAAGTTCGGAGTGATGAAAACCAGCTTGATATCCATTTGTATTACTCTTCTCGTTACACGTCGAAACATTCTCCTATTTCATCTATAATTTACATCAATGAACACCGAACGAATTGCCACATTTACTCGTTTAAGCAGAGTGTTTTTCCACTGTGCGGCTAATACGAAGAAAGAACGAAAAAAAAATTAAATTGAAAAGAATCTTTGGCGTGCATTATTATTATGCTAAGATTATACGGCATTGTATGAGCTTCTTAACGATTTGGAAATTTAATAGGCAGAAGAAATGGACACACAGCCACACAGACACAGTGCATCGCATAATATTACTAACAAGTAAAATTCTATCTTCAGTTTTCATTAAACCGATATTTTTCTTGTTCAAATGAAATTTAATATTTTTTTGGGTGATAATGTATTGAAGCGTTATGTGTTTGTGGTGTCATGGGAGCAGCATACATTTTAATTTAAATTTTTATGTAATAAGCAAAAATTTCTTTTTCAAACCAATGAACCATCCGTAACTTAGTGGCTATGTTGGTTCTCCTGTAACAGAATTTACCGACTTAACGTTTCACAAGAAAAGATAGTAAAATGATTCATCAAGAAACATGATCATATTTGTCGTGTGATAATTCTTTCTTTTATAACGGTTCAACGGTCCCGATGACCTATGCAGCCAGGACATTGAGTATTGTAGAATTTCCACTCATTTTTGATTAATTAGGATCAATAGTTTTGTATATAATTGGCTATAAAGTAAGGGTTTGCCTGTTTAAAGAACCTCTCAATTTTTAAGGGTTGCAAGAATAGAATCCCCCAAAAAGGTCTAGAGGTCTAGATATTCTACCTTCAGAAAGTCTCAGAGAAAACGTGTTCTCTATAATTTTCGCTAATCTAATTTATCTGGCTCTGGACTTTTGAAATAGTTATTTACATGACTAAAGTTAAAAAGATGAAAAGTAGAGTTTTAGTGTGAATTTTGTTGATCCGAGACGAAGCCGAGGTCAATAAACACACGAGTAAGAAGTTTTTCATCTTTTTACCCCGAGCTATGAAATGGATTTTGCGTCGAGAGAAGTACTTGAAACATGAAAAGCACGGTCTTCGACGCATGTAACATGTAAAATACCATAACATATCCAGAGATGAAAAACAGATTTTCGTGTGAATTTTGCTGATCCGAGC
The DNA here is from genome assembly GCF_014529535.1 of Bradysia coprophila. Classification (NCBI taxonomy): domain Eukaryota; kingdom Metazoa; phylum Arthropoda; class Insecta; order Diptera; family Sciaridae; genus Bradysia; species Bradysia coprophila. Next base: position 4,708,700 of record NW_023503493.1, on the reverse strand, counting down.
CGTAGCTGCGTTTTCACAGCGTAGGCGAGAAAATAGTCCGGTGAAACGCCGGAAGCCTTTGTGAGAGACCTCTGAAAAAAAGGTGGAAATTGCATTTTCTCGGTTGACTCGAAATGATTGTTCCAATTTTTTTCCCTCATTTTCCCTCCGCCTCGGGAGGAATTACCTCCGTGAATATTTTTGTATAAAAGTTAAGATTGTTGAGCTGACTCAACGAGACGGGAAGCCAGTCGAATAAAATTAATCGAGAAATACATATCAACGCTTCCTTATATGGGAATTTGGTGAATGGGATAGATTCAACGTTGCGTCAGCTAGATCCTTCTCACTTTTCATTTTGAATTTTCAGTGCATTTAACAGCAAATTGGTACAAATGAATATCTAAATGCAGAAAAGAGACATGTTTAATTAGCGAATTATAATAAAAATGAAAAATTAATTTCCGATAGGTTCTCTAACGTTTTTAATTGGTGGACCACCACACAAATACACATTCAGTTGACAACGATCCTATTCATTTTTGCAGTATATTGTTTTACTGTTTAACAACAAAGTGCATTTTTATTCCGAATAAGACATTCTGCAAGTGAGTACTAAATGCCGAGTGTTAAATAAACAATAGAGGGAAAATAAAATTTGTTTGTTCGTTTTTAAAACAAATCTGATAACATGTATGCAATAACAAACTGTTATATGAGTTGAGTTGAGTTGAATAATATATTTGCTGTGCTGAGTTCTTTTGTTTGTTAGACACATTTTTCCCATATAATCAGAAACTAGAATTTTTGCGATGGTTGGGTTTTTTTTTGCGTTGGATTTTTTTTCGTTCGTTCTTCTCTTTTTCGTTTGATATTCGAAAACGAAATATAATTTGCAATTTAAATTACAAATTTCGTGCAAGGAAATTGTTCTTGAAAACCTCGAACAAAAGCATGAAGAAATAAAAATTTGCGTCGTTTGCTCTCTCTGGGTTCCGAAAAACAGAAGAGGAACCATTTTCATAAAATGTTAATGTCGATTTAACATTTTGGTTCTATATATGTACACATATGTTGGGTATATATAGGAAGGTATATTATACAGCAAATGTGAACACAACACAACTGACTGCGTAGAAGAAGAGAAGAAGTAAAAAAAATCGCAACAACCCAAAATTAAAGAAATAAACAAAAATCTCCGAGAACGCCATAACAAAATAAAAACAAAAACAATATTCGATTGTAATGTTGTTATGTTGTTCTTTAGTCGATAAATAATTTGCCGAAGAGAAATATCTACAGGAAAAAAACAACAATCCAAAGCATAAAATCACGGAATAAATATATTAGTCTGGTCCCACTTGCGGTTTTCGCAATTGGATTGTTAAAAGCGATTTTATTAATATAAATTGGAAAGAGTAAATCAATCAATACCGCTGTCAAGTTGACAATCGTGACATATGGCGTTGCAATTTAAGATGGCGGCCAAAACTAAAAAAATCTTTCTTAAAAATACATTTTTGAACCTTTTTTTTAAAGTTTATAATCATTTTAATTCGGTGTTGTACCAATTTTAGAGGCCGATAAATTAGTGAATTATAAGAAAAATGAAATTTCATTGAGATAGCTTTGCTTCAAATTTTCTGATAATGTCAATAGTAGTTTTCTGATAATAATTTAAAACAAAATGACCATCGTGAGCCTAATCGAAAGAGATGACCAAATTTCATTTTACTTATAAGTCGCTAGAGTGTAACATGTCTAATTTGTTCATATCACTCTTCATTTATGTTAAAACAAATTCCGTTCCGAGACTCAAAACAAATTCCGAGACTCAATAGCAGGGACTTTTTTTGGGAACAAAGATCAAACATTTTTTTTGGGGGAAAGTAAGGACCTCAGAAATGTTGAAAAATTCAAGAAAATATGGGAAAATTTGTGAAATTTATTTTGATTGTCTACCAAAAAAAAGATCTCCATCTTGAAAATTCGCGACATCTTGAGGTCTGCGAACAACATTTGTAAATTTTATTTCATTGTCCAGTAGAGGTGTGCGGGCCGATGTTTTTTTGAAGCCCGTCCGGCCCGAAGCCCGGTCCGAAATTCATTTTTAAAGCCCGGCCCGAACTGACCCGACGTATTTATAGCCCGTCCGGCCCAGGCCCGGTCGGGCCGGATAAAAACCCGGGCGGCCCGACATTTTCGGGCGGCCCGCACATCTATATTGTCCAGTACAAATATAATGTACATAAAATCGCTTTCAGTCGGCGAATCGCAAAACCATCCTTTTTCAGGCGACTGAGACCAGACTATACACAAAATAAAAGTTTAAGAAAAAAATCGAGTTAAAGACGAGATCCCAAAAAGTCAATCGCCTGATCAATAAATTGTATCGAAAAGGCCATTAAAATGTTATATAAAATAAAAGATTGGTATAAAAGGAAGAAGAACACAACACAACATAAAAAAAAAAGTTTTGTTCATTACAGAACCTGTTAACGTTTTCGGGAATTCAGATGTTTTATTCAATGGATTTAACAGAAAAAAAAATCTTTTTAAATTAGACTTGGAAGCATTCAGAGAAAAACTATCGATTCGATTGAAACGATTCGTAAAACGAAAAAGAGGCAAACCATATTTTCCCCCATACACATAAGTATATGGTTGTGTCCTAATGCATTTATGATAAGTGGAATAATATCGGTGAAAAAATTAAGCCATTCGGAACATTTTTCAGCAGTTTTATCATAAATGAAAATATAAAAATTCTCCATCTTTTTGCCCGCATTTCCAATGCACAATCGCATTGTTTTCTACCGTTTTTTCCCTTTCGAATTTTGTATTTCTTATTTCCCATCGGAGATATGTTGAATACGCAATTTAATGACTAAATAGAGACTGGTTCTGAGTCGACGACACAATATTTGTTCAGTCAAAATAGAATCAATATTTCAGAAGCAACTAACAACTAGTGTAGACAGACATTCAGTTTTGTGTCGTATTTGCGTCATTCAGCTTTGGGAGTATTCTTGGAAAAGATTACATTCACCAAAAGTAGTTTCTGGTAGTGCAGATTGTGCTGTCACTATTGTGTTATATCGTATGCAGGTGCGAAACTCGTTCATTTCATTTCAAAATCATTTTATCTGTGCGGAATAGAAAACAAAAATGTTGCATGAATTGTCATCTGTCATTGACAACGATGCCAAAAATAAGAATCGAGCTGCGGCTTCACTTGATTTATAAAGCAAAATTAAATGTTAAAACTTTTGAAGTAAAAGATTTTGCATTTGACGCTTGAAAAGTATTTTAATAAAATAAGTACCAGATTCAATCTTGATACTGATGTTTACCAGCAGCAATGCTTCTTGTTAACGTAATATATGCTTACCGACCATGACAGCCATGAAAATAAATGGAAATCTTGGGAAATGAGGAGCCATAACCGAAGAGAATCGATTTGCTTTTTTCGAAGTTTTTTTTTTGTTTTGACCCGCTTCACTTTTGTTCAAGGTTAAAGTCTTGGTCTTCCACGCACTTATACCGTGTTGCTCTCCATTTACAATCAAACAATGAAAATGTCTTCCAATTTAAATTCTTGTAAAGTAAACGGAAAGATAAACCGAGTGACTACGACTACAACTGAAGGAAATTAGCCTCGCTACTCGATTTATTTAAATTAAAATCAACATTGTGCAAGCTGTTAGGTTTTTATACATTTTTTGTCTCGAATCTAACCCGTAGTAACAATATAGTTCGAGATGTTCTTAGGGTGGAAGCTTTTAATCAAATCATATAATACTTGATAGAACCCTCCTAAGTGTGATCTCCTTTTTGTTATAAAATCCATACATTTAAGGGTGTATATAATATGGTCATCTGTTATCGACAGTCTGAACAAAATTAAACGATGAGCTTGGACCAATGTTCAATTATAATAGCTCAATGTGTAGTAAAACTAATGAAGTACAAGACTTTATATTTTTCGATGGATTTTGGTTATTTTCGATATAAGTGAGGTGTTCCAAAGTTGGTTCCTAAATTTTGGGATGACAGACGATTCTGCTTGCACTTCCTAACTTCCATCGGATTTTTTGATGGATTTGGGTTTTTTTTCGATATAAGTGAGGTGTTCCAAGGCTGGTTCCTAAATTTTCCGATGACAGATGATTCCTCTGGCACTACCTAACTTCTATCGGATTTTTTGATGGATTTGGGTTATTTTCGACATGAGTGAGGTGTTCCAAGATTGGTTCCTAAATTTTGGGATGACAGATGATTCTGCTTGCACTTCCTAACTTCCATCGGATTTTTTGATGGATTTGGGTTTTTTTTCGATATAAGTGAGGTGTTCCAAGGTTGGTTCCTAAATTTTCCGATGACAGATGATTCCTCTGGCACTACCTAACTTCCATCGGATTTTTTGATGGATTTGCGTTATTTTCGACATGAGTGAGGTGTTCCAAGGTTGGTTCCTAAATTTTAGGATGACAGATGATTCCTCTGGCACTTCCTAATTTCCATCGGATTTTTTGATGGATTTGCGTTATTTTCGACATGAGTGAGGTGTTCCAAGATTGGTTCCTAAATTTTGGGATGACAGATGATTCTGCTGGCACTTCCTAACTTCTATCGGATTTTTTTCGATGGATTTGGGTTTTTTTCGATATAAGTGAGGTGTTCCAAGGTTGGTTCCTAAATTTTCCGATGACAGATGATTCCTCTGGCACTACCTAACTTCCATCGGTTTTTTTGATGGATTTGGGTTATTTTCGACATGAGTAAGGTGTTCCAAGATTGGTTCCTAAATTTTGGGATGACAGATGATTCTGCTGGCACTTCCTAACTTCTATCGGATTTTTTTCGATGGATTCGGGTTATATAAGTGAGGTGTTCCAAGGTTGGTTCCTAAATTTTGGGGTAAAGAATTTAAAGGGAAGAAAACCGAATCATCTGCCACTTGTGACTGCAGTCACACGAGAAAATAATCTTTGTCTACTTTTCTCCCCGAGGTCAACAAAACGTTTTTCGCAACAAAGGCTTCCCAAATTTCATCGGAGCTGAGAAAATGACTCCTTTCTCGCCTGCGTTGTGCAAAGACTTTTGACAGCTCGTAGATTAAATAAGTCGAGCTCGTAACCGGTGCCATTACCCTAATCCCTAGAATTTTGTTTTGATTGCCAACGAATTGTTTTTTGAACAAATTCCATGCGTAATTTGTCAAATCAATACACTCAGGATGAGTAACACGAAATTTGTCGATTTTTTTACTTCTTCTGAAATCAATTTATTGGCGTGTGTGAAAAAGTAAATAAATAGAAGAATTTGTGGTGTTTTGCGTCAACTATTTCCAGTTTTTTTTATTATCCATTCTATTTAGCATATATAACGACCACGAATTCTAAGATTTTCGTTGGGAAAATATTTATTATTGACGTTTATATAGGCACTTCAACACTCTTAAATATACCAGACCACATAAACAATACAAAAAAAAAATTCTAAAATTTTATTTTTCATTTATTCATCTCATATGATAATTGGTAGATTGACTGGATGAATTTATTCATATTCATTCATACGGACTGTGTAATGTACACACATTAGGTATGCTAAACGTACACACAATTTATTCAGTTTCTGTGGTGAAGTCTAATTTTAAAAAACAATAAACTGATGTGACGTCATACACGTGAATTTCCATTTAAATAATTTATTTGTAACTCGTGTCTCCACTGACAAAACATCTTTCGCGTAACATGCCCTAACTAATTTGAAAATCTGATATTTTTGTGGACTAAAAACATCATTTTCAGTTTACCTTCGAAAAGGTTGTTGCCATGTCGTCGTCGGTGCGACTACATTAAACAATTTTACTAATAGAACATTTACGTTCCAATAAAAAAAACTGGATAATTTATTGGCGGCCGGTTATTAATTCGCATTTATGAATACTATATTGTCGTTAAGTTGATGTTTTTCGCCGTGTTCTCACTGCAAAATTCGTTTGACGGAGAATGAGTAGGTTTTTCACTTGCATCAGCGGTGATGATGTGTCAGAAACAGAAATGACAATTTCATTTCAAAATTAAAGAAAATTTTCATAGTCATTCCGGTACGGGTACAGCCATCAAAGTTTTGTAAAATTATCGAATTTACCAATTTATTTCATCATTTTCAATCGAGGGAACATTTTGAAAATCGATCTCAAAAAATCGGAACCATTTTTGGTTCGGGATTATCTATAAATTCCTGACGAGGTCCCTCACTTTTTCTTCCAAAAATAGTCAGTGGTTGATCGTTAAAAGTCGAAAATGGCATAAACATGCTAGATACATGAGTCGAAAACCGTACTTTTCATCTTTCAAGCACTTTTTTCAACGACCTAAGCATGTAAAATCCATTATATAACTCGGGATAAAAAATGAAAATGAAGTCCCTTGTTATATGTGTAATAGTACTGTCATGTAAAAAGATAAAAATATGAAAGTCTCGTTTTCGTGTGTTTATTGACCTCGGCTTCGCCTCGGATCAACAAAATTCACACGAAAATTCAATTTTTCATGTCTTGAAAATTTAATTTATTATAAGATAAGCGAAAAAAAAGACTGCTCAAATTGCACAGCCAGTAAAAAATCGATCTTTTCAAAAAACAGAAATTACAATAAATAAAAATCGTCCACTCTATTCCTTCCCAACGTTCCAAGAATACATGCTGCGTTTCCTCTTTGAATAGCAATTGAAATTCTTTGCAATAAATAATCTGTTGAACGCTTTTCCCCTGATGCTTTTTTCATCAAAGATCCTAATTTCGTGACAAATTTCTTTTTTTATACCAACATTGAAAAATGATACTTTCGCCCCGCATATGAGGGGCGAAAGTAAAAAAATGCATCACACGGGGAGAAAGTACTTAACGAAGAGCGAACGCAACTGAACGAACAGCGAAAGTGACTGACGTCACAGAAAATGAGAGAAATGAGTCGAGTTGTCAACAAAATCCGCTCATATTATGCAGAATACTTTGATCAAAATTGTAAAACACTGTGCGCCAGTGTTCTTATTGAAATTAGCATACAAAGTTGATACTTTTTGTTACTGAATGATTTGTTAGTTATATCTTAATTTTTGTGTGTGTTATTGTTGTGATGGCTAAATTATTAAATTTTTCATATACCAGGGGGCTGCCGCCCCCTGGACCCCCGCATTTTCTGGCTAAATGCCTTTTTATTTCAACATTTTGTTGCGATGTTTGCGATACGTATCAATTTTCAATGTTGGTATCAAAAAAAATAGTATGAACGACTCGGGGCAAAAGTAAAAAAATTCAACCTGTGCGATTAGAGCCCTTGCCTGCGGCGCGGGCTCCAACTCTCGCACACGGTTGAATTTTTTTACTTTCGCCCCTTGTCATTCAATGTACTATTGTTTCTGGGCCCATGCAACCTAAAGATTCAAAAGCAAGCGGGGTGAATAAATAATTTTCTTTAAGTTTTCTATAATGATTATGCTTTAATCTCTCCGCTTATTCTGCAACTGAGCGTGCTTTTTTAGAAGTTTCACCAATGTATGAAGGAGCCAACGTATCACGCACTGTCACATCCCATAAAAGAGATTTACCATGACTCCACGGAATTAGAGTCATACCATCAGGTCTTTTACCGTCATCTCTAGAAATTCCTGGTGGCTGTAACAAAGTTGGAAAATCTGCGGCAGAAAAAGCATGAGAAAACTCTCTGTTTACAGAATCATGTCGCGGCGTTATCCCTGTCTTAAGCTTGCATGATAATCCATGCAAACCGTCCTTTTTACTAACTCACCACAGACACACCTATTTTTCATATATTTATCTTTTTACATGACAATACTATTACATACATAACAAGGGATAAAAAGTTGAAAAGTAGAGTTTTCGTGTGAATTTTGTCATAAGCGAAGCCGAGGTCAATAAATACACGATAACGAGACTACTCAACTTTTATCCCGAGTTATGTAATGGACTTTACATGCTTTTGAAACTTAAACCAAACTTCTTGTTTTCCCTAGGTGTGTAATAAGTCACTTTCGACCCCAGTGATACGTAAAACATTTTCAATTGTATGTTGAAGTGGACCGCTTTTATGTACGCTTCAAAAATTGTTTTTGGTGTTCGTGATTTGGTGAGAACTGGATTGTTATTTACGGTTAATGGATCAAAATGAGTGACAAAAAGTATATATGACAAAAATCAAAATATAGAAAAGCAGATAAAAAGGACCCCTCAAACGTCACTCGAATAATGCAAATTTGATTAGAGTTCTCAGAGGCCAAGAGATGCGGACACCAGATCACTCATCGTAAGTCCTTTACTACCAGACTTTACTTCCACTATCAGGGAAAATTTACAGTTTTTAATAATATGTCGTGAAGACCCGAAGGTGCAAAACATTAGGTTGGTAATCTTACTTATCACAAGACTTGTTCCAGCTTTTGATCGAAGGTATTTACTTCATTAGTCTTCACATGAAAGATCCCATCAACAAGCAAACGTTGCTTATTTATGTCGTGTCGATTTCGGTAACAGATGAGATTATTTCTCTTTGGAGCATTGGATTGATGATTGGTGATCCGTACAGACGATGCATATTCAGCGTTTAGTGGAGAGTAACAGGATTATATCGTATTCTGAACGATTATATCGTAATCTGAACGATTATATCGTATTCTGAACGATTGTATCGTATTCTGAACGATTATATCGTATTCTGAACGATTATATCGTATTCTGAACGATTATATCGTATTCTGAACGATTATATCGTATTCTGAACGATTATATCGTATTCTGAACGATTATATCGTTTTCTGAACGATTATATCGTATTCTGAACGATTATATCGTATTCTGAACGATTATATCGTATTCTGAACGATTATATCGTATTCTGAACGATTATAATGTTTTTCGACGACAATAACTTTTTTCGATCAGAAAACGATATTATCGTCTAGCACCGTTCAGAAATGTCCCGCCACCTAAATTTGTACATAGATTTGCTGGTCGAAGTAATAATAAAATCGGCGAAAAATTTCTTTCAATCGCATGTGCCTTGTTCCCAGTCAGGTATCGGGCTGCACCACAATGCTTCTATTTATTGTGTGTGTTTTGATCCCAAATTTGATAATTATATATTTTCATAATTTTTGCAATAGAACCAAAATAAATCAGAGAAAAAATCGAATCCCTTACACACATAAAAAAAACAAGCAAAGTATATCCTACACACATCACGTATAGTATAATGGAATACAAATTCACGACCATTTTTTTTCTTCTCTCGTTTTAATATTTTGAAACGTTTCAGGTGATTCAGGTATACAACTTTTTTATTTGAATTTCTACAACAAATACCTTGCGGGGGTTAAGGCTAGATGATTTATCAAAAAGTTGTATTGTGTGCTGTGCATATTATAATGTATACCATTCAGGCTATAGATATATAATGCTGTTCCTCTAACCATTTGGAGTGGTGCATGTGTGTATATAGTCGACTCCGATCAGGTAGTTTAATACCCTCACAGAGGGTCTTAGGACCTTAAGTTTAGAAAAGCGAAATGAAGAGGAAAAAAAACCTAATAAAGATGGTAATTTCATATATTCTGTGTGTTGTTTGGTAGAATTTAAATCATGATCTTTTCGAAGCATACATGTTTAAATGCAGCCATGGCACCATCACTCAAACAATCAGCTATTATGTTTGATATACAGGGAGACTCTGAATGGTTTCAGAGTTGTTCTTCCTGGATATTGTTTTGGATCAGAAACAAACGAAGCAAAACGAATTTTCCGAAAAATACAGAGACCCTTCATGAAGAGTTAAATGCAGAACGGAGACATGTCACATTAGTGAATTATAGAAAAAATGAAAGTCATTTTTTTACTTATTTTCAAACAGATGCAACATATTTGGAAATAATGATCGAAAGGAAGATTTACTTTTCAATCGTAATAGATGTCACGCGTGCGAAGGGATGCAATATAGGATTTAGAATGTATTACACAGAGATAAAAATAGCCATCACTATCGACACAAATTATGAACGATTTTTTGTGGCGAGACTAGTAAATAACACAAATTTCATTTTTCTTATAATTCGCTACCATAGCATGTTGCTCCGATGCATTTAGTTATTTTCATGAGCTTAAGGTAAACCACGAACAAACGTGGTACCAGCCATTGACAATTGTGTAAGGGCAGTTCAGGAGGTCAAGTTTTTCCTGAACGCAGACAATCACTTTTGTTAATATTTTTCAGAGTACTTTTCCAACTCTAAGTATCTCATTTTTGTGTTCTGACTGTTTGAGATGAAAGATAAAGGATGAAACTAATAGCTTAGACAATACTATCTCTCTTGGTCCTTGAACCTTACTTTCCATGACTTTAACGATAGAATTGCAGCAAGAGTTTCATTTAACTTTTCAAAAACAGTAAACGTATCGTGAATATAATCAGAAATCTATTCCTTCGTTTGTATTTTGATGCAAAATTTTTTACTTCAACAGTAGTTTAACGCTCAGGATGCTATATAAGAGCATCCTTCGGAGCAGCCAGAACTCGGAGCTTATTTTGGTCGACAAAGACAGATGAAAAGCTGTTTCTAAAAGACTTATAAAAACTCTAAATCCAATTAAAAATTCGCTAATTCCAACCGAGATTCCAACTTTCATCAAAAATTGATTCGGTGACGAGGTAATGATTTTCATAAAAATATCAATCCGAAATCAAAATGTTCATCAGCTCACCTCTCGCCGTCGGATTGTCTAAATTCCACCCTGTGAACGTGTCATGCTATTATAAAATCAGAAATCTCAGTTAACAATCTCGAATCCATTTAAGCGTATTCCCTTTTTTTGAGAGTTTCAAATTCGTTAAAAGCATAAAAACGAATTTCCAACATAAACTAGACAGTAAATATATATATATGTGAATGCTCCTCAACAGTGATGGTTCGTAATTTTCTGGTTGTTGTTGTTTATTGTTGTTCCTTCAATGTTGAGTTCAATTTGGATTCGAAGGATTTTTGGTTTTATTCACATGAAAATCAGTTGGTGTTGGTAGAAGGTTTTTTTTCTTTCTCTCTCTCTCTCTCTCTCGATCTTTCTTCGTTTGGCTAACGAAGAGTCGTTTGATTAATTGATTGGACGATTGTTTTTATGAGTTCGTTTTTATCAATTCATTTAATTAAAATTGATGATAAATCCAATCTACCAAATCAGGAAATGAGAGAAAAAAATGGTTTTAATTTGCATCGTCTCTTCAATGCCGAATGTTCATGCCGATTCATTAAGCAAAAAGCCTATGCAGAACATTCAAAAGATTTTATTGTTGCAGACAATCGCAATGCATAAAAAAGTGTCTGCAGACACAGTCATAAGGGTGCTGTAAAACGATAGTGGTTTCGGCAATAAACACTCCGATATGTATGTCCATTTGACGAGGTACAAGAGAGAGTTTATAGCTTTCTTCAAATCGTACTTTTTGTGACAAATGTTTTTCTTGAAGGTCTTCGGCTGAGGTTTTATCGCTGTTATAAAGAGAAAAAAACTTTGTTTTAATGCAAAATGGTTTTTTCTTGAAAAAGTTGAAAGTTGTCGGCTGAAGATCTTTGGCTTTCTTTTAAAACCTAACCAGAAAACGTATCGCCAGTATCGAGCCTGTCACACCTTTTATTGAACCATAGGTGTTTCATGAAAAGTTCTCTGTTTCAAAAGTTTTAGCAATATCACTGAAACAGTCGGTAGCCATAGTGACACACGATTTACAGGTCAATATTCTCAACCTTTGATTCCAAAATTCGTATGTCTTTTGACTACGTTCTTATGAGTCCGACGCTAATTTCAACAATTCTTTTTTAAAAAAGTGTTGGCCCTTAAATAGCTGAAAAGAAAAAGGACTGCGCATAACTGTCCATCACATTCCATTAATTTAATTTTTAACATCGATATAACCTTCGAATCTATTACTTCTTCTGATCTGAGTATTTTCAACGAATTAAAGGAAGAAATCTTTTACTTCATTAGATTTTATCATAAATTTTGCCATTGACCCAGAGCTCACCGTTTATTTTTACATGCCCTGGGAAACAATTACGGAATTTTCCTCGTAATTTAGGAACTCAGCGTGAAAAGTTGTGTGCGCATCTGTGTGGACGGTTTATTTAAGGCACTTTCGTTTGTCGCCCTCACTTCGGGCTGCAACTAGCGAAATCGACTAAAATATACCGTCCTCAACAGAAACGTAAATAACTAAAGAACAGAAAAAAATTCCAGACCTTCCATTCATCTTGATTATCCAGGAGAGTGATTACGGCATCATTTCTCTTTCCTCTATCATATGTCAACTCTGCCGATAGAGAAAGATTCACTATTTCGCCAATAGATATCGCTGCAACAAAGCCAATGTCGACAGAAAAACTGATTACTGTTCTGGAGTTCTGAGATCATGTGCTATACGATGGCATTTTATTTGACTAAAACCCGTCGAGCTATTACACTCGGGATATAATTTCTCTTCCAGATGACTAAAAGTGTCCGAGGACTATAGTCCGAGGTACATTTACTTATCGTGATACGAAATATAAAGACATTTCGATGTCAAAAAAGAGGATGAAAATCGGACCCTTCACATTCAAAAAAGAGGTCGAAAAGTGATTTCAATATATTCTTTTGGATTCATGGGACAAGTGGGTTGGCCAGTAGAGTCGTCACATTTTTTTCATTGTACTTCATTCTCTGCAGCTTATTTTCATGTGAACCAACTTCACATTTGTCATTACAGAACAAATGTCACCATATGAAGTTGGTTCACATGAAAATAAGCCCAGTGACAGCAGTAATTTTACGACAGAATGTACTAAAATAAGGGAAAACTCTACCTCATTTTCTTTCGTGTAAAACTATACTAACTCATACGTTCATAGATAAAAGAATCTGTTAAAATGATTGAGGTGATGAAGAATACGAGCGAAAATTTCTGAGATAGAAAATTACTTGCATTTAAGAGAAGATTAGTAGCTAATGCAGCGCAACGGAAATTTATCACTCTGGGGGTATGAGCTGAATCAAATTAACTTAACAATAAAGAATGCATTAAAACGAGCCGTCAGAACAGTCGGAGCGTTTGCTGCGACTGAGCCCCGTACAAACCCGTACATCTATTGCGCACGTGACCCTAGTTCGTCCGTCGCCCTACTCTTACCGTAAGTCTACTGCGGCCGTAAACGTCGGTAAAGTAAAATTCTTATGAAATGTGTACGTCTTAAAAATAGCGCAATTACGAAGCCCCGTACGACGTTCCTTTCAAATGTAACACAAACTACACTTCTCACTGATCAGTGACTTTGTAATTATCATTTTCATCGATTTATATTGTTTTTACAAAAATCCAAAATGGCGGCCGACGGCCATTTTGTTAGGAGGTGAAATAGTTCGGCTGCTTTACATTCGTTAGTACCTTTCAAACAAACAAAAATTCATGAAATTCGGTCAAATTTTACTCGAGATATTAACAAAAAACCACCACCTTCACTGTACGGCCGAGTAGCCACATATAAGCTCACTCCAAGAGACCTAGCTCACGCTCCGGTGAACCGAATTTCAAAAACTTTTTTTTCCCGGATTGGTACGGGCAATACCTATCTAATAAAACAAAATCTATCTAAATCCGTTCAAATTTAGCCAGCCTACAAGCAAAAACGGCTTGCCGCCCTGTACCTGGTTCACACCAAGGGGTCTAACTCACGAGTCGGTCATCCAATTTTCATAAATTTTTTTTTCGTCGATCGGTATTGTAAATACCTTTTATTTGACGTATCACTTACAAGTGTAACGTTTAAATGTCCGGAGATGTCTTCGAAAAACGTTAAATCACTTATGGGGCCCCAGCTCGGTAGGGGTCGACCCAAAATCGCCCATCTTCGAACTTAGCCTCACTATTTTGACTATCTTTCAGGGAATTTTTTTTTTTGAAATCGGACTTGATTTACTTAAGATATCGACGTGACAGACAGATGGACAGACGGCCAAAATTTTTATTGCGGATTCGTCATCTATGAACATAGACAAACACTTTGCCCTTACCGTCTGCTTCGAATTCCATCAATTACACACGGCATCGTAATGCTATAAGCCCCTTCGTACTTCGTACGGGGCTAAAAAGAGGACACATTAATCAAAAAAGTGATACTCTCGAAATTTTTGCAAAAAAAAGTAGACAAAAAAGAGGACGTGTCCTCTAAAAAGAGGACGAATGGGAACCCTAGGAAAGGCTACTTCACATCCCTAGTAAATTAAATTAATATTTTTTGTTGGCATTGGTTTTGTTGAAGTGACAACTTTCAGTGAAATATTTAAATCGATCTCTGTCAGGTAGGGTTGACATAGAATAGAGAAAAGAGAATATCGGTAGAGTGACATTTAATGAGAAAAAGAATTGATGCCGTAATCCCTCTCCAGTGCGTTGAATGAAATTGGTCGCAAACTTTTCGAAAAATTCGAATCGAAAATAGCAAAAATTGCTAAGCCTTGGATTCGCTAATAATGTTATCTTGCTCCATATTGCAATGTAATAAATATTTGTTGACTCATTCCAATTAAAAGCAGACACATGCTTGGCCCATACTAGCAATTTTTTCTTCTTCTTCTCTTTATTAATTTGAGTTGGCATTACAACATCACAAATAAACATCACGATGATTTCTTGTTTTAACACATTGTTTATGTATTCATATTATAATCCGGTAATCTCAAGGTTGGTTCAATTAAAAAAAAAATATTTAATTTTTATGATGCTTCAGACATATATACTAGCCATAGTAGAAATATTATAAAAATAAAGACGAAGAAGCAGAAAAAAAAAATCGCTCCGAACAGCTCGCATCTATATACCATAAAATTAACAACATTATAGATTTAATTTATGCAAATTAACCAATCTAAATGGTTGTGTGTGCTTATTGCTGATTAAGAAAAAAAAACTGTCGTTTTCACATAAATATATATCGTAACTTTGAATTTTTCTTTTCTTTTCTTTGTCGTATACATCGCTGCTATATAGCAGCATTGAGCAACATATAATACACAATTTCAACCATTTCAATTAATTGGTAAATCAGCAACGACGATATATATAAACAGGTTATCTTCAAAAATTCTTACGTATGAGAACAACAATCGAGAAAAAAAAACCATCGAAGATCCGAAGAATAAATATAGAAATTGACGAAATGCCCACTTAATTAGGGACTCTTTTCAGTTGCATATTAAACGGCAGGCGATCATTTGAATATATTTCGATTAGGGTGGCTTTTGTACGGGCGAATTGTTGCTTTAGTAAACAACATGTTGTTCGGATTTTAAAAATATAGATTTCACTGAAGCATACTGGTAACATACGTGGACTGTCTATGGATGGAGGAGCACAGTGAACGTCATGTTTTAGACATGAATCAGCTGGACCATACGTACACACATGACTACTCCTACGTCTCTATACACGACAAAGTAAATATAGGCAGGAGCACTTGATTCGACTAGGAACCTGAATTATCTAGTAGCCTTATGTTGCTAAGTAAATCAATTTTGTGTCAGTGTTAATTTGAGTTCATTTTCAAATTAGGTATTATCACATTTTTGTTTTATGTTGGATCTGATATTTCTTGTCCCAAACATTATGACATCTAACGACCAGTTTACTGGGATACAAACCAAAAAACCTATCTAGAAATTATGTAGAATCTGTTGAAAACGAAAATGTGATAATCAGTAAATTTTTTTAAGTGTACAGTGTGTTAGGTGCCTTATTTGACATCCGAGAAATGAATCGCTCCTGCCTGGATTCATTGAAAAAAAGATTTTGGTTCATAGAAATTTACCCAAGGTAAATACAGTCAGAACTTCTAGATGTTGTAAAGTCAGAAGGTAATGCCATATATAACCGAATCAGATGTGCGGTGGCACGAAAATTCGATACAATCTGTTGTGACAAAGCACCTAGCAGGGTAATAGAGATTTTTACACGTCAAATAGAGTAGTATTTTGGTACCAATAATACCATTAGCAGCCTTAATGGTAATTTTGCAATGACATTATGAAAAAAAAGGTATGGAAATATTCGCATACTTCGATTAAAATACTATACTTTATTTTTTTCTATTACCCTGCTAGGTGCTTTGGTTGTGAGATAGTGAAAATATTTTTGTGAAATACAAGTAAATCGTGAATGCAACCGGTAATCAAAAACCGGTAATGGTTATTACCGTTTACCGGTAAATAAAATTTGATAACCGGTTTTACCGGAATTTTCTCTCTGCGCATGCGCATTGTCTAAACGGAGACTCAAAACGGTGAACTGCGATTGCAGCTTTAGTTTCCTCTTACCAAAAAAGTACTCCGTGTGAGAGATAAAATTGAATTTTTTCTCTGTTTATTTGACAGCTCGCTCTCTCACTGATCTCTCACCGAGTACTTTTCGGTGCTATAGATATCAAATTTTCCAATTTTTTTCAAATTTGTCAATATTTTCAAAAATTTAAAAAAACTTAAAAATTTTTGAAAATTTTTAAAAAATTAAAAAAAAATTCTAATTTTTCAAAAGTTTTCAATTTTTTTAAAAATTTTCAAAAATTTTCAATTTTTTTTAAATTTTCAAAATGTTTCAAATTTTTCAAAATTTTTAAATTTATTAAAATTTTCAAATTTTTTTAAAGTCGGAGCATTATAATTTGATCGATTCTATTCATTTTTAAATAATTGTAGTTTTCGAAGAAATCATTTCGAAAACATTACAGTATAAAGGCTTATACACGTCGAGGTACGTTTGGCTACTGTCTCGATCTGTGAGAAATTTAAATATGTCTTTCGACATGTTGCATTAATATGCAGTTCAAAAATACCATTTCTCATCAGGCCATGGCGACAGTGGCAAAGAAATGACCAAACTACGAGAGGTAGTCATAACTTTATACACGCTATTTTTCAGTGAATCATTAGCTAAATGAAGAAATAAAATTCTCCAAAACGCCTCATCACTAAAAAACTTACACTCCACGTGCTGGAGTACTGTACCTATAGCCACTACAGAACAGCACATACTGCTTATACACGTGTATTTGAACGGATTACCCGCAGGTATACTGCGAGTAAACAGCTTTAATGCGCATGTGTAAGCTTTTATACTGTAATGTTTTCGAAATGATTTCTTGAAAAACTACAATTATTTAAAAATGCATAGAATCGATCAAATTATAATGCTTCGACTTTATGAAAAGCATTTTAAAGGAAAATGAGATAATCATCGAGATTTTTATGGATTTATTTTTTTAGGTATTCATGAGTACTTTCGTAATTAATAAAGTGTGCTACGGTTATTGCTTTTTGGGAAAAAGTGTGATCGAGAAATTTCACGGTTTTCGCGTTTTCGGATGGAAGATATAGAGGATATAAATTGCGACCAAATAACATAACAGAAAATCAAACCAAACTTCAAAAATAACTAATATCAGTCAAAAACACTCAAACACTAAAAGTGACGCAAGTCACTGGGCATTCTTCCAAAATAACTGATATCGCTGTAGGCGAGGGGTGGATAAACGTAAATTCCGTTCGAACCTTGTTTTTTTTAAACAAATGTTTTCTTGTTTTTTTCTGTTTTTTCTTGTTTATAAACAAAGAAAAAAACAAAAAAAATGATACTTCTTTCGGGTTTTGTATTTTTAATTTTGTTTTTCTGTTTTCTTTTAAATTCTTTCTGTTTTTAATTTGGTTTTTCAGTTTTTTACAGTTGTTTTTTCGGTTTTCTTCTTGTTTTTTCGGTTTTTTCTTGTTTTCTTCGGTTTTTTCTTGTTTTTTTTCTTCTGTTTTTTCTTGTTTTTGTGTTTTTTGTTGTTTTTCCGTTTTTTATTTGTTTTGCAACAGTTTTATTTTTGTTTTCTATCCCTTCGAACCTTGTTTTTTATGTTTATCCACCCCTCGGCTGTAGGTGAAGCATTCTGCGCTTGTACGCAAAAATTGTCAAAGCAAAAAATAAGGCAAAAAATTTCTATAAGAAAAATTTTACCAAAAAATTTTGCGAAAATTGTTAAAATAGGGAAAAATACGTCCTGAAAGAATGTACAAATGAAAAGTAGCCGAATCATCTGCCACTTTCAATTCCAATCTACTTTTTTATATTGAATGTATCTAGTATCTTTATAATGCGGGTGCGATTCGCCTTATTGCAGTAAAGAAACTATTGGCACTCTGTGCCATTAGCCAGAGTATTCTAATAGTTATTTATACTACAAGAACTGTAAAGGGTGTTTTATGTTCGACACCCGAAGGTGACATCCGGTGCCATTAGCCACAGTATAATAAAGAGACTATTCGTAAAATTAAAAAATTTACCATTTATAAAAGTGAAATTATGATATGTATGATTTGATTCACCCAAAATTCAAATTCTGTAGCGCACTTACGGAGTGAATAACCAGATTCCTGAACGACTCAAAAAATTTCCGAAAAGTTCAGAAAAGATTTAAATTTCTGAATATTTCTTATAATCATGTGCTTCTGAAATCCACCCCACCGTATCTCTTATTAACACCTGATGAATGAACTGGACATCATTTTCAAAATTTTGCTGCATTACTTAAAATGCAATCAACAACGAATCGCCCATATTGTAATTACTCACCCGCTCTGTCCGTTTCACCAACATCATACAAATAAAGTGTTACTTTCCAAGCAAAAATTCATTTGACCGTTCAATTGTTACATTTCCTTAAAAAAAAAACAATTTTTATCGATGCAACTGAAACGGTTCGGATCACACTAATTTGGGTGAACTGTTGTTGTAGTTAAACACATTTGTTTGGTTTTTTTCGGTGGAAAATGAGTTTCGAACCAAAGTTTTGTCGCTTTTTTTCTGTGATATTTTAATGTTCCTATTCGCGAGGCAAATAAAACCGTTGTTCGTGGTCTAATAAATAAAAATCATTCACACATGGTCTTCCGCACTATATGTGTGTTGTACTGTATGGCTGATTTCCGCTGTTTTTTTGTGTGTGATAACAAGAACTTTATGCTTTTCATCAAAAAACATATTTTACATAATGTAATTTCCAGCCAGATTACGATCAGCTGTTAGCCAGTTTTGGTTCTGAACTATTTCGTTGAATTATTTTTTTTTTTTTTTAAATCGAAATAAATAACCGGACTCGGTGGTATGCGACTGACGATCAAACGCACATAAATTACACAATCGACGCGATAAAAAAAAAGGTAAAGGTTTGAACCTTCAGATCACTATTTTTTGTTTTCTGAATAATTTACTGTGATCAATTCGTATATAGCATATGGTCAATGGTCACCATATTACAGCGGCGTGTGTCAATGACGATAAGATATTGCAACATCATACATCAACAACAGGTTTTTTTTGGGTATCTGCCTTCAATAACGAATCATTTTTGATTGACTCCCTCAAGAGTATAATAACCAAACGAAAACGAATATGAAACATTGATCATTGATCGAGTCAAAAGTTTTGTGTTCGGCGAATAATTAATGAAGAGACAAAATGTTCAAAATGTCTACCAACTATAAAAGACCCACATCAGTTCCAAAAAAAAATGTTCTTTTTGTTGGTGAAGACGAACAACATTGCGAATGATTAATTTCAATAATTTCGATTCCACCAACCGTGCCGTATAAATAGACCCATATATGTACAGAGAGTCGTAATCAGACGTGGTTGCTGTTGTTGATAGGAAAAAAAAATCTTCATAAAATGAACGGAAACGAACGAATCCAATTAATGAAATTTTATTTTGAAATCTCATAATTTGAAATTGATCTGAAGGATGAATCAAAACAATTTACTGAGTATCGCAACAGTGTAAATTGGTTTAACGAGTTTATGATTTGTTTTTCATTGAGTGGAAATTTTTCGAGATTTTATTGCTTTTCCACAAATCAATCTGAAACTGATGCATGGTAGGCATCATAATATATGCTTATACCACATTGTAATAATGGTAATGGGGCAGAAGTAGAGGTCGTAATATCCATCGGTCCCTTGGACGTCTGCAATAAATATTACCACTGTTACAGACCGTAAGCATGTGGCCAGTATTATTATCGGGTCTATTACTTCCATCGATCAAAGTATTTTTAATCTTTTGATTTCAAATCTTGTACTTCAATTTTTTTAACATGTTTTTTATGAAATAAAGGACAAAATTAACCAGAGCTTGTCATTATTTTTGTCGTCGTTATCGATAACAGATGTATGTGACATGTTAATATATTCTTAAGCCTTGTTAAAGACTGTTATCGGAAAGACCTGTAATCGAGTCATTCAATTGTCTATCAATTCAAAATTAGTGTTCATTTGAGACTGTGAAGCCGACTGAGTATTTATGAATGGTGTGGTGGCACCTCGAGAAAAGTTTCATTCATCGTGCTAAAATGGAACTAAAGCTCCGTTTCAGTAAATCGACACAAAATCTTGTACTTCATTAGTTTTAACATACAAATCCATCTAATAATCTACTACATATTGAAACAGATCTCACTGTGCGAATCTACCAATCTTCTTCGATGAGCATAAATTATTAGGGACTCTATCAATCCTGCGTCGATTGGGTTATCACTTGCGTTTTTATTCTACGAAACTCTTGAGTAATCCAACACCCAGATCAGTGATAGATTGTTGTCTTCCGATAGAGTTTCGATAAAAGCCCCGTAAATTATTGAAAACAAAAATGAAATCTAAGAATCGACTTTCAAAAACTTTGAAATGGGATTAAGTCCAATCATATGGGTAACATAAACCATACGACCTTGATGTGTGTAACAGAGAATTTATAATATTTTGGTATATCAAACAAAAGAAACGAAAAAAAAGTTTTAAAACAAAATCGTCAAATAAATAACAAACAAAATAAAACCCGGAACCCACATAAAAAGCAACAAACCATTCAGGAAACAATTAAGTGAAATACATCAGAAAAAAATCGGCAAGGTTACGCTATAATACGCGAAGTCGATGTCGATGCCTCACATTTTATTTACATTGCGTTTTCGTTTTGTTCAAGTGCGTTGAATGAATTTATATTTGAACTGAACATGAGAAATAAATATTTAAAAAAAAACTTCCACTTTGAACGATTTTATTAGTTTCGATAATTCCATTCCATTACTGGATGGTTAAACGCAAGTACAACACATTACGGGCTCTTCGACTCCTCATATGCACACTCACAGTACAACATCTATCACATAAAGTTTAATGTTTAGTTGTCTTTCTGTAGGAGCCCAGACGAAAAGTCCTTGAAACCTGGCATAGCGACTGCTAAGGAAAAAAATTTTTATGCATTTTTTTGTCTATTTGCGTCGTGCATTCGTCAAACGGGAAAACATTTTTGTAACGCTTGAAAATGTTTTGACGCGTGAAAATGTTTTGACACTTGAAAATGTTTGACGCATGAAAATGTTTGACGCATGAAAATGTTTGACGCATGAAAATGTTTGACGCGTGAAAATGTTTGACGCATGAAAATGTTTGACGCATGAAAATGTTTGACGCGTGAAAATGTTTGACGTGTGAAAATGTTTGACACGTAAAAATGTTTGACACGTAAAATGTTTGACACGTAAAATGTTTGACACATTAAAACTTTTGACGCATGAACGGGTTTGACTCATGAAAATGTTTGACGTCTGAAAATGTTTGACGCCTGAAAGTGTTTGACGTCTGAAAATGTTTGACTCATGAAAATGTTTGACGCATGAAAATGTTTGATGCTTGAAAATGTTGGACGTCTGAAAATGTTTGACACGTAAAAATGTTTGATGAGTGAAAATGTTCGACGCATGAAAGCTTTCGACATTTGAAAAGGTTTGACGCGTGAAAATGTTTGACATGTTAGAATGTTTGATGCATGAAAATGTTTGACACATGAAAGCTTTGGACGCGTAAAAAGTTTGACACTTGAGAATGTTTGACGCTTGAAAATTTTTGAGACTCGAAAATGTTTGACGCGTGAAAATGTTTGACGCATGAAAATGTTTGACGCATGAAAATGTTCGACCCATGAAAGGCTTGGACGCGTGAAAAGGTTTGACGCTTGAGAATGTTTGACGAATGTTTTGAAATTATATCAATCCCGAGCGAAGCCGGTGATTCTTCGCTAGTCGCATATATTGCTAGTTGTACGTATCACATATATAGAAGAGTTGGTGTGTTTCAATTCATCCATCGGTTTGTTTTTTAATTTTATATTTTCTTTCTATTCGGTTCGATATAATAATACATTTTCCACATTACAAACATTACACACGACCTCATATGACCATAAAATAATAATAAAATCCATTGTCGAAAGAATGGAATATTATTATTATCGCTTCATGATTTTGTTATTTATATTTTATTCATTTTATTGTTATTATTATGTTGTTATATACGGCTGAGTCAGTGAAAATTTTATTTTTTTATTTTTCGTCTAATGTGAAAAATGAGTATGGAGCGTAGAGTGGTTGTATTATTACGTATTTTCGTACACAACATAAATACGAGACTGCATACATTCCGAATTATAGACATTTTGCTCTATGGGAATTTTTCAATTTTTCACCTGCCTTTTTCTGTTCAAAGGCAGGATGGAATAGGCATGATTATGGGTATTTTTAGGTGCGCATATTGTGATAAAATGAAACGATTATGTTCCACGATCGACGCACCATAAAATGCGGGCGTTTTGTTTATATGTTTGATTCGTTAACACAAAATTTGTATTCTCACACTTGCTTCGAGATACAGAGAACTTAGACTGATAGAAGGAACAAAAAGTGCGAGATCAATGAGAGATTATCGTCAGCGGTCAGGATTAATCTGCACACGTTACGCAGTCTTTTTTGGCCATCTAGCTTGTATACATTTTCTAAATTTAAGAATATCAAATTGGCGGTTATTAGAAATGCAGGCAATGTAGATTGGAAAGAGTGAACTCTATTGGAAGATCTGGGTGCTGAGACACTCAGCAGTTTCGTGGAATGAAAAAGCAGGACCTGTGAATCCAATGTACCCGAACCCGATACAGTCTTTAGTGGAGAAGGATTCGAATGTCGTACTATGTGTCTAGTCTACATTTAGGCGAGCACCTAAATTTGCATACTTCCAGGCGTGAACCAATTAATAATTTGGACGAAAATTCTGTTCAATTCTGTCGATTTTTACACTAATGATCGGAAGTCTAAGTTTTGTGATATATCATTTGAAGTAATAGATTCATGTTTCCAACAAATTGTTCAACCGAAATCTAGTCACTCGAGAATATTGAAATTTATGTGAGATTCTTTGGATTGATTTTTTTATCAATACAGTTCGCAGTGCCATACTGCTAAATAGTGCGTTAGCAGAACTGTATAAATTTCAATAAAGCGATTCGCCAGAGATTGAATTAATTTTAATTTTCCTCCGAAAAATTTCCTTTCGACCATTTCCATAACAACCGAACCAATTAAAATGCACTTGACAATGTAGAAAAAGGTCGAAGAAACAAAAGACATTCTCAACGAATTGAAATAAATAAAACTTCACCAACCAAAAAATATAAATCACTTAACTCATTCATGTTCATAAATTTTTATTTCTCTTTGAATCAAATAATTGTTCGGTTTATATAAATCATTTGTTCGTTCATATACGGTCATACCCTCACAATTCTTGTAATTTTTATTTTTTTTCTTCTGTGGCGTATGTATACAATATAATACACAACATCCATGCATCTCGTCTTTAATTTATACGATGCGAACAAACCAATTTTGTTTAACGCGCGCTTTAAGACATCTCTGTACAATATTTGTTTAGACGAAAATAAGAGTCAGCTCCCCATTTTATTGCTGATGGTTAGTGTCAAAACCGTTAAACATTTATTTTGGCCAATTGCCTTACTTCGTTGTCATCTCTTTAGATTAATTTAAATTGCTCAAAGGAACATTGGATGAGAAAAATACACAAATTGCTCTGGTGGAAAGTTGAATGCGGACATTTTAGTATAAACGATGCTAGGTCAATGGAACATTTTATTGTTTGCGATTCACAACTACAATTTGACAGATTGTTATGTTGGTAGCAATGTCAATCCAATTGATATACATTTCCCAGAGCATGATGAGTTGGTAATTCGCATGTGGCAGTAAGGTCCAATGAGAGAAAAAGGACCAAATTTTGTATGAAACTCTTGTGCAATATCTCTTAAATAGAATAGAATCTAGCTGGAATTTACATGCGCTTTCTACCCTGCCACAGGCGTACCAACCTGTCATATCTCAGACGTCTCTGAACTTGTACCGATGTCTACGGATAATCTGATGAAAAGTAGCGTTTTCATGTGAATTTTGTTGATCCGAGGCGTGGACAAATTCAATAAACAAAACACTCGAAAACTAGACTTTTTATGATTTTATCACTAGTCATTTAATGGATTTTTCCTAACTAGTGTTAAAATATCGTGACTTCTTCGTCGCCTATTTCTCACATCATTTAGAAAAATCGTTGTTCCTAACTTATGCCAAAAGGCTTTTTTAGCTAATTAGATTCCAGCACTCGCCTTCGGCTCGAGCTGGAAAATAACTATTACATGCTGAAGGCGTCGAAAGGGTTTTGAAATGACATTTACGTTTGTTGAGTTTCATTTTTTTTGTTTTATTTATTTTCAAGGTGCGGATAAACAAGAAATTCCTCTTTCAAAAAAAAACTTACCATTTTTTTGGAATACCTTAGAGATTGATGGAAATCCTCATAAATCCAGTAGAAATGGTAGAGAAAGGAAGTTGGGTCGAAAAATGAAAAATAATCTCTTTTAACGTCAGATAGCTCGTTTAAAAGGTCTGAACGATATATGGAAAACAGGGATAAAGATTAGGAGCATTTCCGAGCATCACAGCACCTATTTGGCAGTTCACGATAGAAAAGGCAGTCTTCCATGCTTCTTTGTACAGTTATTTATGCACTACTTGAATCAGTCCAAAACAAATTTGTCTGGTAATGAGCAACATTTCCTCTCGTCATTTAGACGATATTCATAATTACAAAAAAATGAGCTGCCGACTAGACTGCCGTTAAATATTGTTACTAATTTATTTATAATTTCGTCATTTAACATCGTAATTTTCACAATGACAATTTTTTTACTCACATGTTAAATGGTGATGTTATTATATTGGCACTTGCGGCAGAGAAATGATAACAGATGGCGCTGCGCCGGCCCAGTCGGAACGGTCAGTTTAGCATGGAGAAAAAAGGACTTTGTTTGACATAACCACATTTTTTTGACAGCCGGAGCCATGGGTTTCCATTTTTTCCAAAAATGTTGTCATGCGCATTCTATCCGGTGAGACTGCAGCAACGCCATCTGTTATCATTGCTCTGACTTGAGGAAGAAGTAGATGACACCTTCCGACAAATGAATGACTTATGGAACAACAAAAGAAAATATTAACCGAAAAGATCATTTACGATCAAAATGTACGAACGAATTTACTTTTTGTCGACTAATTAAATTGTTGTTTGATAAAACTGAAATCTTCGATACATTTTGTCAGTAAATGATCATTGCAGTCCATGCAGTTCAGAAACAATAATACTATAATATAAACAACGGTAGCAACGGTCGCCATATATTATCATCTCTCTGGCGAAGAATAGAGAAATTGTACCGGAATATCACTCTAGAAAATATGAAAAATAAACGAAAATATTTCTGTGCAATTGCAATGTATGTAAACGATCAACACTAATGACATTTTCAAAAGCGACTGATTTAAAACCACAATGGCCTTGGCACGATCAGCGTTAATTTTAGTATTTTTTGCAGCAGTCATAATCGCAAAGACAACCGAAGCGGCTGAAGCTACGGTCAGTAAGCATATGCTTTACTTTGATTCCCAAAATTTTCCACTTGCTTCTATCATTTAGAAACATCTCTACCTCAACTACATAGTGTGCACACCCAATCCGGACATTTTCTCCAATGTCTCGTGCAAACTAAAATTCATTACTAGATTGGAAAAGTCCTACACTGTGAAACTGTTCATGAAAAAAAGGATCAACAGTTCTATATCTCATGTGCAGCTGTACTATAGATTCAGGAACGGCTATCAGTTGTTTCTAGTTAATGTAAAAACGGACTTGTGCGCATACATAAAGGGAAGAACCCAATCGAAAGTCTTGGATTACATAGTACCTTGGGTGAACAAGTATGCCGAACCGAAAGTCCAATGTCCCTGTTCGGGATGGTTTCAAATTAAGGAGATGCCAATTAATGGCAAAATGTTTGATTATCTCTTTCTGCCAGCGGGAAACTATATGCTCAATTCAACGCTTCGCGATAAAACCGGTAAATTTTTGTGGAACACTAAATTCTATTTTATCATTCCAGAGGGTAAAACGATTGAGGATGACCGAATGGGGCGCTGAAGTAGATTATAATGGCTGCAGTTTGTTCCACAAAATCTTTTAATCCACTCGATTTTAAGTTGATGCTCTTGTTCACATGATTTGATTTGTTTAGCAAATAAGCGCTAATGTATCAAATGCACGAGCTTTAAGATTGCTCACCCCTTGGCAAATTTCTAGCCTACATTTGTGCGCAAAAATATTTGTTTTTACGAATGTAATTTACACATTTTGGAAAGGTTTCTCCAAGTAGGATTCCTTTAAAAGTAACACATTTTTGCATGCTTTAATGGTTTTACTTTTTCAAAAAAAGATTTTTGTTCAGAGAAATCATCAAAAAACCAATATTTTTGCGCACAAATGTAGGCTAGAAATTAGCCAAGGGTTGAGCGCTCTTAATGCGAAACGTAGGTACTTCACCATTAAAAAACAATGAAAACTGCTCTTATTTCCATTGTTGTAGCGTAAACGGTCAGTAAACGGTAAGTGCAGAATAGTTTACAAAAAATTCTCCGTTCTCAGTTAAACCCTCGATCTGATCTTCGACAATTTTAATTTCTACGAGATTTATTCCAAAAACAATTATCTGAACACCGTAGAACTAGAAAATTGATGAGTCAATCAGAAGATTTCTCATAATACCTCAGAACTAGGTCCCACCTGTTGGGTAGGTCAGATCCCTTGACTGTCTGAATTGTAATGTAACTACGATGGCCACAAATATAAAAACTACTGGAACGGTCTTAATCTCTCATTAATAATTCAATTCTGTTTCGTGAATTTAATGCTAAGAGGGGTCCATAAGATTTGTCACTTTTAAGGTGACGACTGTTAAGTTACTAGCGAGGGGGAAACCACTATTTTGTGATTAACAT